>NW_026068365.1:270742-281675 GCF_014885135.2 Alexandromys fortis
AGAAAGAAAGAAAGAAAGAGAGAAAGAGAGAGAGAGAGAGAGAGAGAGAGAGAGAGAGAGAGAGAGAAAGAAGGAAAGAAAGAAAGAAAGAAAGAAAGAAAGAAAGAAAGAAAGAAAGAAAGAAAGAAAGAAAGAGAAAGGGGGAACCCACGCTACAAGAGTGGGAGGTCCAAAATCCAAAGTGGTCCAGTGAGCACCTAGTAGAAAGAGCATGAACCTACCTATCCCAGTTTTTCTACCTGGGCTCCCAGCGGCCACACTGTAACCCGATATGATTGGTTGAGCTTCCCCATCACAGCATCATTTTGAATTGCAGTTCCATACTGGCTAAAGATGTGTAACATTTTCATGTCTTTAAGGCATTTGACATTCTACTGTTAAGAATTTTCTGTTTAGATCTGTACCCCATTTTGAATAGGATTATTTGGTATTTTGTTATCTAATTTTTTAGTTATTTTTATATTTTGGAGATAATTCCTCTGTCTGATGAAGATCTCCCATTCATTAGGCTGACTTTTTGTCTTGACTGTGTTCTTTGCTTTACAGAATCTTCGAATTATCAAGTGGTCCCAGTCTGTGCTACTGGGGTTGTATTTAGGAAGTGTTCTCATGTGTCCATGCATTGAGGACTATTTCCCTCTTTCTCTTCTATCAGGTTCAGTGTGGTCAGATTTATACTGAAATCTTTATAATACATTTGGACTTGAGTTTTGTGCATGGGAAAAGTTACTGATTTTTTTTCATCCATCTACATGTTGATATTCAGTTATACCAGCACCATTTCTTGAAGATGCTTGTTTCCTTATTAATTTTAGCTTCTTTATGAAAAATCAGGTGTTCATAGGTTGTAGATTAATATTTGGGTCTTCAACATATCTGCTTTTGTGCCAATACCAAGCTTTTTGTTTATGCTAGCTCTATAATAGAGCTTGATGTCAGGGATGGCGGTACCTCTGAAAGTTCCTTTAATTGCACAGGGTTTTTCTGGCTATCCTTGGATTTTTATTTTTCCATATGAAGTTGATTATTGTTCTGTCAAGGTCTTTGAAGAATTGCATTGGTATTTTGATGGGTACTGAATCTATAGATTTCTTTTGATAGGATTGCCATGTTTTATTATGTTGATTCTACCTATCCAAGAGCATGGGATATATTTTGGTCTTCTGGTATCTTATTGAGTTTCTTTCTTCAAAGAATTAAAAGTTCTTGTTGAACAGGTCTATTACTACTTTGGTTATTGTTACCCCAAGATGTAACATATTATTTCAGGCTGTGGTAATGTTTCCCCAATTTCTTTCACAGCTTCCTTATTATTTATTTGTATATTGGAGACCTACTGATTGTTTTTAGTTGAGCTTGTCTCCCACAACATTACTGGAAGTATTTATCACATGTAGAAGTTTGCTGGTAGAATTTTGGGGGTCACTTTTCTCTACTACCATATCATCTGCCAATAGCAAAAGTTTGACTTCTTTCTTTCAAATTTGTATCACCTTTATCCCCATTAGCTATCTTATTGCTATAGTTAGAACTTCAAGAATGATGTTGAACAGACAGAGAGAGTAATAGCCTTATCTTGATTCTTATTTTAGTGGAATCACTTTGAGTTTCTCTCCATTAAATTTAATATTGGTTGTTGGCTTGTTTATTTCTTTTCTTATGTTTAGGTATATTATTTGTATCCCTGATCTCTCCAAGAACTATATCATGTCAGGGTATTGGATTTTCATCAAATGCTTTTCAGAATGTAATCACATGATCTTAACTTTTTTCTTTTAGTTTAAACTAAAAGAAAAAATATATATGAAGGATTACATAGATAGGTTTTTATATGTTGAACCATTTGTACATCTCTGGATGAAGCTGACAAGCATGGTGGATGGATTTTTTACTGTGTTCTTGGGTTCAGTTTGCTAGTATTTTTGCATCAATATTCAAGAGAGATTGGTCTGTAATTCTCTTCCTTGGTTGAGTCTTTGTGTGGTTTCAATATCAGGGTAACTATAGTCTAATAATGGTTTGGCAATATTTCTTCTGTTTCTATTATGTGGAACAATTTGAGAGGTATAGGTTTTAGTTCTTCCTTGAAGTTCTATTAGAGTGCTACATTAAAGCCATCTGGTCCTGGCCTTATTCTGGTTGGGGGACTTTTGATGGCATCTTCTATTTCCTAGCAGGATATATGACTTTTTAAATTGTTCCCCTGGTATTGATTTAATTTTGCTAAGTAGTACATACCAAGAAAATTGTCTATTTCTTTTCCAATTTACAATTTTGTGGAATGCAGGGTTTTGTAGTATGAGCTAATGATTGTCTGGATTACCTGGGTGTTCATTGCTATGCCCCCCTTCTCATTTTTGATTTTGTTAATTCAGTCTCTGCCTTTAGGTTAGTTTGGATGATGGTTTGTCTATCTTGTTGATATTCTCAAAGAACCAGCTCTTTGTTTTATTGATTCTTTGTATTGTTTTATTTGTTTCTATTTTATTGATTTCAGTCCTCTGTTTCCTGTTGTCTATTCTTCCTGGGAGAGTCTGTTTCCTTTACCTTTAGATATTTCAGGTGTGCTGTTAAGTCACTAGTGTGAAATGTCTCTATGTTCTTTATGTAGGATCTTAGTGCTATGAACTTTCCTCTCAGCATTGCTATCAAAGTGTCCTGTAGGTTTGAATATGTTGTGCCTTCATTTTTGATGATTTCTAGGAAGTATTTAATTTCTTTCTTTCTTCTTGACCCAGGGGTGAATAAATGAGCACAGTTCAATTTGCCTGAATTTGTAGGCTTTCTGCAATTAGTGCTATTTTTTTTTAATTCTAACTTTAAACCATGGTTATCCAATAAGATACAAGGGGTTATTCCATTTTTTTTTTATCTGTTGAGGCTTACTTTGTTACTGACTATGTGATCAATCTTACAGAAGGTTTCATGAGGTGTTGAGAAGAGGGTATATTCTTTTGTGTTTGGGTGAAATGTTCTATAGAATTCTATTAAGTAAATTTGAGTCATGGCATCTATTAGTCCTCTTATTTCTCTCTTAAGGTTTTCTGGTTGACTTTTACATTGGGGAGACTGGGTTGTTGAAGTCTCCTGCTATTAGTGTGTGGTTTGATGTGCAATTTATGCATTAGAAATGTTTCCTTTACATATGTGGATGTTCTTGTATTTGGGGTATATATGTTCAATATTGAGACTTCATCTTGATGGATTTTTTTTTTTCTTCTGTTGAGTATGAAGTGTCCTTCTCCATCTCTTCTGATGGACTTTAATTTGAAATCTAATTTGCTAGATAGTAGGATAGCTGTACTGATGGAGGAAGTTCATTGGTTAAATAAACTGCCTTGGCCCGGATAGGTAGGAACATAGGTGGGTGGTGTAAACAAAACAGAATGCTGGGAGGAAGAGGAAGTGAGTTATGATTTTCAGAGAGACTCCATAGCTCCTCTCAGAGATGCACACGATGAAGCTCTGACCCAGGATGGACGTAGGCTAGAATCTTCCCAGTAAGTGCACCTTGGGGTGCTTACACACATTATTAGAAATGGGCTAGTCAAGGTGCGAGAGTTAGCCGAGAATGGGCTAGATAGAAATGGGCCAAGCAGTGCTTAAATGAATACAGTTTGTGTGTTCTTATTTCGGGGCATAAGCTAACCAGGTGGCCGGGGTGCTGGGGACACAGCCCCACTGCTCATATTACAACACTGTACCGGCTTGTTTCTTAGGTTCATTTGATTAGAAAAAAATATTTTCCTACCCTTTTCTCTGTGGTAATGTCTGTCTTTAAGGCTGAAGTTTCTTACTTGTATATAACAGATAGATGGATCATGGTTTCATATCCTTATTCTTAGCCTGTGTCTTTATACAGGTGAATTGAATCCACTGATATTAAGAAATATTAATGAACAGTCATTGTTAATTCCAGTTAATACTTGGTGGTAGTGTTTGTGTGCTTCCCTTCTTTGGAGATTGCTGGTGTGAGATTGCCTGTGTTTTATGGGTACGATTAGCTTCCATGGATTGGAGTTTTCCTTATAGTACTTGTTGTAGAACTGGATTTGTGGTTAGGTATTGTTTAAATCTGTTTTTGTCATGTAATATCTTATTTTCTCTATCAATAGTGATTGAAAGCTTTGCTGGGTATAGTACGCTGGGCTTGCATCCTGGTCTCTTAATGTCTGCAGTCTATTTTTCCAAGTCCTCTGGGTTTCATGGTTTTTATTATGAAGTCAGGTGTAATTTTGATAGGTTTGCCTTTATATGCTACTTGGCATTTTTTTCTTTGCAGCTCTTAATATTCTTTTTTTTTTGTATGATTTATGTATTGATTATTACATGGCAAAAGGACGTTCTTTTTGGCCCCAGTCTATTTGGTGTTCTGTAAGCTTCTTTTTTTTGTCGATTGAAGATATTGTTCTCAGTGCAGGGCCAAGATTTATTTTATTGATTTTTATTGAACTCCACATTTTTCTCTGCTCCATTCTCTGCCTTTCCCCTCCCATGTAACCCCCCCAAGGTCCACATTCTCCCAATTTACTTAGGAGATCTTGTCTTTTTCTAGATTAGATCTATGTATGTCTCTCTTAGTGTTCTCATTGTTTTCTAAGTTCTATAGAATTGTAATTTGTAGGCTGGTTTTCTTTGTTTTATATTTAAAAACCACTTATGAGTGAGCACATATAGAAATTGTCTTTCTGTTTCTGGATTACCTCACTCAAAATAATATTTTCTAGATCCACCAATTTGCCTGAAAATTCAAGATATTGGTATTTTTTTAATGCTGTGAGGTACTCCTTTATGTAAATGTACCACATTTTCCTTATAAATTATTTGGTAGGGGGCATTTAGGTATTTCCAGTTTTTTTTTTCCTTTGTCTGCAGGGAACTGCTTTACTGTAAATATATGTTTTCTCACAAATACAAACCCAAGTATAAGATACTTGGATAAACTAAGTCCAGAAGACATTATTATGCATAGTTGGTTTAGGTTAGAATAAGTAGGGATAACTAGGAGGGATTTTAAATGTATGGTTTTATTTATTTATTTATTAAAATTTCCCCCTCCTCCCTACCTTCTATTTCTCTCCCACTCCTCCCCTCTCCTTCCTTCTCCCTCCCCCTCTCTCTCCAGTCTTAAGAGCAGTCAGGGTTCCCTGCCCCATGGGAATTCCAAGATCCTCCCCTCTCCATCCAGATCTAGGAAGGTAAGCATCCAAATAAAACAGGCTCCCACAAAGCCAGTCAATGCAGTAGAATTAAAACCCAGTGCCATTGTCATTGGCTTCTCAGTCAGCCCTTATTGACAGCCACATGCAGAGAGTCCAGTTTGATCACATGCTTCATTAGTCCCAGTCCAGCTGGCCTTCGTGAGCTCCCATTAGATCAGGCCCACCATCTCAGTGGGTGGACACACCCCTTGTGTTCCTGACTTCCTTACCAATGTTCTCCCTCCTTCTGCTCCTCATTTGGACCTTGGGAGCTCAGTCCAGTGCTCCAATGCGGGTCTCTGTCTCTATCTCCATCTATCGCTGGATGAAGGTTCTATGGTGATATGCAATATATCCATCAGTGTGGCCATGGGAAAAGGACAGTTCAGCCACCTTCTCCTCTGCTGCCCAAGGAACAAGCTGGAGAATTTTCCTTGCACTTGGGAACCCCTAAAATTGCTCCCTTAATTAAGATATCTATGACCCTGCTCCCATATCCACTCTTTCTCAATCCCAACCATTCCATTCTTCCAAACTCTCCCCAAACCTCCCCTTCTCCCTTCTCTCTCCCCATCCCCCTTTATACCCACCCCACTCCCTCGCATGCACCCAACTTCTGCCTGGCAATCTTGTCTACTTCCAATATCCAGGATGTAGGGGAAAGCCCAGCCCAATGGGGGCATGTTTGCCTCAGGCTAATGTTTATGTATAAATCTGGCAGGTGTGAATCCCGCTGGTCCTTGTTTTGTATTTCTTGCTCATGGCTGGATCTCTGGTGTTGTAAGCTATCCCTTCATTAAAATTTGCTGTTTCATACTAAGCTAGACTGGTTATTATGCTGTATACATTTGGCGTACCAAAGTCGGGCTTTTTTTGTGCCCGCCCGAGCGGCTTGGGACATAGGCTTGAATTTTAGTTTGAAAGAGCTACACGCCCCAATCTCGCAGCCCTCTCCCTGGGTCCTAAAAACACAACATGCTCCTGGCCCAGCTGCCAGGTGCCCCGCTGTTTTTTAGTAACTTTATGGTTTTCTTTGGGTTCACCTGCTTATTTAGCTTCTTTAGGATCATGAATTATAGGCTCAATGTCCTTTATTTATGGCTAGAATCCACTAATGCGTGAGTACATACCATATTCTTTATGGGTAAGGGTTATCTCACTCTGAAAAGTGGTTTCTATTTCAATCCATTTGCATGCAAATTTCAAGATGTCATTGTTTTTTACCGCTGAGTAAAACTCTAAAGTGTATATGTTCCACACTTTCTTTATCCATTCTTCTATGGAGGGGCACCTAGGTTGTTTCCAAATTCTGGCTATTACAAATACTGCTGCTATGAACATAGCTGAACAAATGCTTTTGTAGTATGATTGTTGAAATAGGAGCGGCGGCAGGGCTGCGTCCCCGGCACCCGGCCACCCTCATGGCTAGCTTATGCCCAGAAATAATTACACGGAAACTGTATTCTTTCAAACACTGCCTGGCCCGGCTAGGTCCAGATTCTTATTGGCTAGCTCTTACATATTGTTCTAACCCATTTCTAATATTCTGTGTAGCCCATGAGCTGGCTTACCAGAGAGGATCTTAACCTGCATCTGTCTGGAGTGGGAGCATCATGGCGACTCCTCCTCTAACCTTCTTTCTCCCAGAATTCTCTTCTGTATACTCCGCCTACCTAATTTTCTATCCAATAAAATGGGCCAAGGCAGTTTCTTTATTAGTAAGAAATCATTCCCACATCATTTCCCCTTTTTCCGTTTAAACAAAAAAGAAAGGCTTTAACTTTAGCATAGTAAAATTACATATAACAAAACAGTTATCAAGTAAGAATTACAGTTACAATATTTATATCTATTTTATCTCTTATCATAACTAAGGAAAACTATAACTATTTATTCTTCAACTCCATCAAAGACTCCAGAAGGATATAATATTATCTAAGTAAACAAGAAATAAGAAAACTCTAGAAATGACAGAGACATCTCGCTGCCTGGACAGTCACCCAAAGTTCCTCTGTACCGTTGGGGCATCCATCTTCGGCCTACAGGCCCATGGTATCCAGATACATTTCCATGAAGCAGGAAATTTCAAAGACAGTTCAGTCATTTTCTGCTGTGTCCTGCAGAATGTCTCGCAGACTCTTTCATGAATCAGGAACCCCGAAAGACCATCTCACCTTTAGGCAAGTTCAGCAGTCCTCTCTCTGAGGGTTCTCTGTGTCCAGTTTATGCAACAGTCCAGGCAAGAGCAGTTTCTTGCCCAAATGACTATCCAACTCCATAAGGATCCTCTTCGATGCCCATCTTCCTCTTGAAGTAGCTGGTGCTGCCAGGAGCAGACGTGTCTCCTTGTCATGAAAAGTCCTAAGTTATTAAAATATTTTAAATGCCATATTCTGCAGTCTTTGAAAGATATGAAGAATGCCTATCTAACTGAAATATATCTCTATATATCTAGAAAATCTAATTAACATGACTACAAGCTTAACTATTAGCGATGATTATCCATTAACAACCTATATTTCCTAATTATACATTACATTTTTAAATGAACTACACAATCAC
Organism: Alexandromys fortis; assembly: GCF_014885135.2. NCBI lineage: Eukaryota > Metazoa > Chordata > Mammalia > Rodentia > Cricetidae > Alexandromys > Alexandromys fortis. Next base: position 278,506 of record NW_026068365.1, read on the forward strand.
AATACCTTAATCAAGATCAAAAATACATATACATATAACAAAATTGACCTTAAAATCCATACCAATGCAAATTATTCATATCTATATCATATCCCCCTTTAAATGTAAAAGAACATTTATAAACAATATTTGGGAACATGGGCGTAGTTTTTTCTCTCCAAACTGCTTCCTGCTGAATAGGGGCGTCGTTAATTAGGTTGTTCATGATATAACCTGTGTGCTAGTTTCATCTCAGTTGGCAATTGAGCGAAGCAATTTTTTGAGGGTGTTCACAGCAACCTTTCAGGAGGGCGTGGTCTATCATACCAAATCGGAATAGATGCAATCCACAGGGTCTCATCCTCTGCAAAAACAAAAGAAGACCCTCTCCAAAGCATCATATCCTTAGACCCAAATTCTGAAATCATAATACCCTCATGAAATCCATTTTGGTTTAGCTTGGCAGCCCATATAATGAAATGTCTCTCTGTACTTAGCTCCTTCACAGTCAAAAATTTTAAAGAAAACACAATGTACATAATCCAGACTCTCTGTGAATTTTCCATTTTTACGTGGCTTATTTTTCTTTATTTCTCTTAATCTATAACTATCTGTACTTCTGTACTCTGTCTCTTTAAAGACTTTACCCTTTTTCTTTTTAAGACATTAACTTTATTCTTTATATTCTTTTTCTTCTCTCTCCCAAGCCTACGTACATGTACATTCATCCAACAGTGTCTGAATCTGTTTTACTGTGAATCTGTAATTTTTTTTTTTTTTTTATCCAGGAGCATTTCTTAAAATGTTAAGCATTTCTTAAAAACTTAAGTTGCACCATATACAGGTAATACGGTACTGCCTGTGTCCTGCCCAGCCTAAACCTTAACTGCGCAGTTTCAAGGTAATTACAGTAGTTCCTGCCTGAGACCAGCACAGTTCAGCAGGGCAGAGCTGAGCCAAGCCACTCCTGCCTCAGAGCTATTTGGTGACCCTGAGCCACACACAGTTCCAGGCACACAGCAAGTCCACACTGGAGCTGCAATCAGCAGTTTAATTCTGAGACTGAGTGTGCAGCACAGAAACTCTTTTCATCCAAGTTACAGCGAAATCTCACACACAGAGCACTGTGCAGTCTGAAAACAGTCTGTATGGTGGCAGGAATCCGCCATGCTCTTCCGCCTGCCTAAGCCTGATTCGGCCTTCTTCCCAGGTGCAGGCTGGGAGCGCTGAGCCATTGGCACCATCTCAGAGCACTCTCCTTTCCATCCCAAGCGGGAACACAAACATCCAGTCCCATAAAAGCCTTGAAATGCTTGAAAGCCAGAGTTCACACTGGCAGCACAGCACCAGGAAGCAGTGCTTTAAAATGGTGCAGCTTTTTTTCTGCTGCTGTTGCTGAATCAGGAATCTCTCTACAGCACGCCACCAACGAACAGCAAAAATCTGTGTTAAACTCTCTATCCCTTATTTTTAAGTCTTCTCAGGTTTTTAAGTGGATTTAGCCCATCACGTCTGGGGGCCATCTGTTGAAATAGGAGCGGCGGCAGGGCTGCGTCCCTGGCACCCGGCCGCCCTCATGGCTAGCTTATGCCCAGAAATAATTACACGGAAACTGTGTTCTTTCAAACACTGCCTGGCCTGGCTAGGTCCAGATTCTTATTGGCTAGCTCTTACATATTGTTCTAACCCATTTCTAATATTCTGTGTAGCCCACGAGCTGGCTTACCAGGGAGGACCTTAGCCTGCGTCTGTCTGGAGTGGGAGAATCATGGCGACTTCTCGACTAAGCTTATTTCTCCCAGAATTCTCTTCTGTCTACTCCGCCTACCTAATTTTCTGTCCTATGAGGGCCGAGGCAGTTTCTTTATTATAATTAACCAATGTCCTTCCCCCATCATATGATTGGGCATCTCTTGGGTATATTCCCAAGAATGGAATTGCTGGGACCTGGGGTAGGTTGACTCCCAGTCTCCTGAGAAACTGCCACACTAATTTGCAAAGTGGTTGCACAAGTTTGCATTCCCACCAACAATGGATGAGTGTTCACCTTACTCCATATCCCCTCTAGCATAGGCTATCATTGGTGTTTTTTATTTTAGCTATTCTGACAGGTGTAAGATGGTATCTCAGAGTTGTTTTGATTTGCATTTTCCTGAGCGCTAAGGAGGTTGAGCTTGACCTTAAGTAAGTGTCTTTTGGCCATTTGAATATCTTCTGTTGAGAATTCTCTGTTCAGTTCAGTACGCCATTTTTTTTTTAATTTGGTTAATTAGAGTTTTAATGTCTAGTTTCTTGAGTTCTTTATAAATTTTGGAGATCAGACCTTTGTCTGATGTGGGGTTGGTAAAGATCTTCTCCCAATCAATATGTTGCCTTTTTGTCTTAATGACTGTGTCCTTTGATTTACAGAAGCTTCTTAGTTTCAGAAGGTCCCATTTATTCATTGTTGCTCTTACTGTCTATGCTGCTGGGGTTCTACATAGGAAGTAGTCTCCTGTTCCCATGTGTTATATACTACTTCCCACTTTTTCATCTATCAGTTTCAGTGTGGTCAGATTAATATTGAGGTCTTTAACCCATTTGGACTTGAGTTTTGTGCATGGTGATAGATATGGGTCTATTTTCATTCTTCTACAGGTTGACATCCAGTTATGCTATCACCATTTGCTGAAGATGCTTTCTTTCTTCCATTGTATATTTTTAGCGCCTTTGTCAAAAATCATAAATTTGTGGGTTAATATCCAGGTCTTCGATATGATTCCATTGGTCAACATCTTTGTTTTTGTGCCAATACCAAGCAGTTTTCCTTACAGTAGCTCTGTAATAGAGTTTGAAGTCAGGGATGGCAATGCCTCCGGAAGTACTTTTATTGTATAGGATTGTTTTGGCTGTCCTGTTTTTTTTTTTTTTTTTTTTTTTCCATATAAAGTTGATTATTTTTCTCTCAAGTTCATTGAAGAATTTTGTTGGGATTTTGATGGGGATTACATTGAATCTATAGATTATTTTGGTAGTATTGTCATTTTTACTATGTTGATCCTCCCAATCTAAGAACATGGGAGATCCTTCCGTATTCTCATATCCTTTTAATTTCTTTCTTCAAAGCCTTAAAGTTCTTGTCAAATAGAGCGTTCACTTCCTTTGTTTTTTTTTTATTGAGAATAAGAAAAAAAAAGTTTCTGCCTCCTCCC
>NW_026068365.1:286879-316624 GCF_014885135.2 Alexandromys fortis
CGATTTCTTCTAATTCTTCTGGAGTAGGGTGTACAATTCTTCTTATTTCGGGATCCCTTGATTCTGGTGAAGTCATGTTTCCTTTCAGGTTGTTGGAGGAATTCTTGCATTGGCGCCTTCCCATCTCCTCCTTCAAATGGAGCCAGGAGAGGCCTGGTGTCTTGGTCCAGTCTTTGCGTCCAGATGAAACTCCTCAGGACCACTCTGGGTGGGTTGTGGATGCAAGCCTGATGTCTCTCCTGGTGCCAGGTTCTTATCTCCTTGCTGCCTGGGTGTCTTGTAAACAAAGGACCTACCTAGGTCGCTCCAGGCAGGCTAGTGTGAACAAAGGAGCTACCACCCTCCCGTTTGCCTTGCCAATTCAGATTCTGTCCTAGAGCCCGGGCAGGCTGGGCTGGGAGATGTTATGTGGTCAACGAGGGAAGGGAGTCATATGGAGGGGAGGGGATGTGAATGTAAGCTGGGTGGGATAGGAAGAGAGAGGGGCTATCGGGTAGAGTAGCCCCTGAGGATGACCAGGAAGTGTAGGAGGGGTGTCTGAGTTCCCTGTCCCGGGCTGCTGCCGTGGTCAGAAACTCACTCACCCCAATGATGTCTCTCCTGGTGCCTGGACTGGAACTCCTTGCTGCTTGGGTGTCTCGTAAACAAAGGACCTACCTAGCTCGCTGCAGGCAGGCTAGTGGGAACAAAGGAGCTATCACCGTCCCGTTTGCCCTGCCAATTCGGATTCGGTCCTAGAGCCCGGACAGGCTGGGCTGGGAGATGTTATGTGGTCAACGAGGGAAGGGAGTCAGATGGAGGGGGGGATGTGGATGCAAGCTGGGTGGGATAGGAAGAGAGAGGGGCTATCGGGCAGAGTAGCCCCTGAGGATGACCAGGAAGTGTAGGAGGGGTGTCTGAGTTCCCTCTTCACTTCCTTTGTTATAGCTACCCCAAGATACTTTATGCTATTTGTGTCTATCATGAAAGGTGATGTTTCTCTGATTTCCCTCTCTGCTTCTTTGTTCTTTGTGTTTGGGAGGGCAACTGATTTTTTGGAGTTGATCTTATATCCTGCCACATTACTAAATGTGTTTTCAGCTGTAGAAGTTCTTTGTTAGAGGTTTTGGGGTGTCACTTATATACACTATCATATCATCTGCAAATAATGAAAGTTTGACTTCTTCCTTTCCAATTTGAATTCCCTTGATCTCCTTATGCTGTCTTATTGCTATTGCTAGAAACTCAAACACTATATTGAAGAGGTATGGAGAGAGTGAACAGCCTTGTTTTGTTCCTGATTTTTGTGGGATGGCTTTGAGTTTCTCTCCATTTAATTTAATATTAGCTGTCGGCTTGCTGTATATTGTTTTTATTATATATAGCAATGAACCTTGTAACTCTAATATCTTCAAGACCTTTATCATAAAGAGGTGTTGAATTTTGTCAAATGCTTTTTCAGCATCTAATGAAAGATCATATGTTTTTTTTTCTTTAGTTTATTTATATGATGGATTATGTTGATAGATTTTCATATGTTGAACCAGCTCTGCCTCTCTGGGATGAAGCCTACTTGATCATAATGGATAATTTTTCTAATGTGTTCTTGGATCGGTTTGCCAGTATTTTATTGAGAATTTTTGCATAGATGTTCATGAGTGAGATTGGTCTGTAATTATCTTTCTTTGTTAAGTCTTTGTGTGGTTTTTGTATCAGGGTGACTGTAGCTTCATAAACAGAGTTAGGCACTGACTCTTCTGTTTCTATTTTGTGAAACTCATTAAGGAGTATGGTATTAACCCCTCTTGGAAGTTCTTGTAGAATTCTGCATTGAACCCATCTGGTCCTGGGCTTTTTTGGTAGGGAGATTTCTGATGACCCCTTCTATTTCCTCGTGACTTACACGTCTATTTAAATTGTTTACCTGGTCTTGATTTAATTTAGATATATGGTATTTATCTAAAAACGTTCATTTCTTTCACATTTTCCAATTTTGTTGCATAAAGGCTTTTGTTGTAAGATCTAATGATTCTCTGAATTTCCTCTGTGTCTGTGGTAATGTCCCCCTTTTCATTTCTGATCTTGTTAATTTGCATGTTCTCTCTCTGGCGGTTGATTAGTTAGGATAGTGGTTTGTCAATCTTGTTGATTTTCTCCAGGAACCAGCTTATTGTTTCATTCATTCTTTGGACTGTTTTCTGTGTTTCTATTTTGTTGATTTCAGCCCTCATTTTGATTATTTCCAGTTTTCTCTTCCTCCTGGGTAAATCCACTTTTTTTCTAGAGCCTTCAGGTGTGCTGTTACGTCTCTAATGTAAGCTTTCTCTGTTTTCTTTATGTGAGCACTTAGTGCTATGAACTTTCCTCTTAGGACTGCTTTCATAGTGTCCCATAGGTTTGGGTATGTTGTGTCTTTATTTTCATTGAATTCAAGGAAGACTTTAATTTCTTTCTTAATTTCTTCCATAACCCAGGGATAGCTCAGTAGTTGACTATTCAGTTTCCATGAGTTTATAGGATTTCTGGAGTTAGAATTGTTGTTGAATTCTAACTTTATTCCATGGGGATCTGATAGTACACAGGTGGTTACTACAATTTCTTTGTATCAATGGATGTTTGCTTTGTTACCAATTATGTGATCAGTTTTTGAGAAGGTTCCATGAGATGCTGAGAAGAAGGTATATTCTTTTCTGTTTGGGTGGAATGTTCTATAGATGTCTGTTAGGTCCATTTGTTTCATTATATCTGTTAGTTCTCCTATTTCTTTGCTAAGTTCTGTCTGGTTGACCTGTCTATTGGTGAGAGGGGAATGTTGAAATCACCACTATTAAAATGTGGGGTTTTATGTATGCTTTGAGTTTTAGTTGTTTCTTTTACATATGTGTGTGCTTTTATATTAGGGGCATAGATATTCAGCATTGAGACTTCTTCCTGATAAATTGTTCCTGTTATGGGTATAAAGTGTCTATCTCCATCTCTTCTGATTGATTTTAGTTTGAAATCAATTTTGTTAGATATTAGTATAGCCACACCTGCTTGTTTCTTTGGTCCATTTGATTGGAAAAGCTTTTCCCAACCCTTAACTCTGAGGTAGTGTCTGTCTTTGAAATTGTGGTATGTTTCCTGTAAGCAACAGAATGTTGGATCCTGATTTTGTATCCAATTTCTTAACCTATGCCTTTTTATAGGTAAATTGAGTCCATTGATATCAAGTGATATTAATGACTAGTGGTTGTTAACATCAGTTATTTTTTTTCTGGTGGTAGTGTTTGTGTGTTTCCCTTCTTTGAGTTGTGCTGGTGGAGGTTTGTCAGATGCTTGTATTATTATGGGTATTATTGGCTTTCTTGGATTGTTATTTTCCTTCTAGTATTTTCTGTAAGGCTGGGTTTGTGGCTGCACATTGTTTAAATCTGTTTTTCTCCTCGAATATCTTGTTTTCTCCATCGATGGTGAATGCATGCTTTGCTGGGAATAGTAGTCTTGGCTTACATCCGTGGTCTCTTAGTGTCTGCAACACATCTATCCAACTCCTTCTGGCTTTCATGGTTTCCATTGACAAGTCAGGTGTAATTCTGATAGGTTTCCCTTTATATGTTACTTGACCATTTTCCCTTGCAGCTATTAATATTCTTTGTTTATTCTGTATGATTTGTGTTTTGATTATTATATGGCGAGGGGATGCTTTTTTTGATTCAGTCTATTTGGTGTTCTGTATGCTGCTTGTATTTTCATAGGAATATCCTTCTTTGGGTTGTGAAAGTTTTCTTCTATAAATTTTTTTGAATATATTTTCTGAGTCTTTGAGCTGTAAATCTTCTCCTTCTTCTTCCCTTATTATTCTTTGGCTTGGTCTTTTCACAGTGTCCCAGATTTCCTGTATGTTTTGTGTTAAGAATTTGTTGGATTTGTTTTGTTCTTTAATCAGTGAGTTTATTTCCTCTATAGTATCTTCATTGTCTGAGATTCTTTCTTCTCTCTCTTATGTTCTGTTGGTAATACTTGTCTCTGTAGTTCCTGTTCGGTTACCCAAATTTTCCATATCCAGCCTTCCCTTCGTTTGTGTTTTCTTCATTGCCTCCATTTTATTTTTAAAGTCTTGAATTGTTTCCCTTACTTGTTTGATTGTGTTTTCTTTGAGATATTTATTCATTTCCTCTACCTATTTGTTTGTCATCTCCATTTCTTTATGGCAGTTTTTCACATCCTATTTAAGTTCCTTTATTATTTTCATAAAGTTCCGTTTAAAGTCAATTTCTTCTCTTTCTTCTGTAGTAGGATGCTCAATTCTTCTTGTTGTATGATCCCTGGATTCTGGTGATGTCGTGTTGACTTTCAAGTTGTTGGAGGAATTCTTGCATTAATGCCTGCACATCTCTTCCTTCAAATGCAACCAGGAGAGTCTTTGTGTCTTGGTCCAAACTTTGCTGTGATTGTCTCTCTTGGTGGATTTCCTCAGTGCAGGTGCAGGAACTGTTCCAGTCTGGATGGAACTCCTCAGCACCAAAACAGGGACTCCGCAGAAAAAAAGGGCAGCCGTGGGGGGAGGGCAGGGTCGAGTGGAACACAGAAGACCCTGCAGCAGAAGCTAAAGTTGACCTGCACCCCCTTGAGGAGACCTTCAGCCTTCCTGGCCAGCCAACACTTGCCCCTCTGGGTGGGTCACCTTAGTGCAGGAGCAGGAACTGTTTTTGGACTAAGGACTTTGCAGACCGTATTTCCAGGTTTTGACTCTGACAAACAATTCTGCTATAAACATAGTTGAGCACATGTCCTTCTGGTATAATGAACATCCTCTGGATATATACGTAAGAGTGATATTACTGGGTCTTGAGGAAGGTTGTTTCCTAATTTTCTGAGAAATTGCCACACGACATCCAAAGTGATTGTACAAGCTTGCACTCCCCCCAGAAATGCAGAAGTTTTACCTTTACCACACAACCTCTCCAGCATAAGTTGTCATCAGTGTTTTTGATCTTGGCCATTCTTACAGGTATAATATGAAATCTCAGAGTTGTTTTGATTTGCATTTCTCTCTTGACTAAAGATGTTAAACATTCCCATAAGTGTCACTCAGCCATTTTAGATTCCTCTGTGGATAGTTCTCTGTTTAGGTCTGTACTCCATTTTTTATTGGATTATTTATTCTTTTGATAACCAATTTCTTGAGTTCTTTGTATAATTTGCCGATCAGTCCTCTGTCTGATGTGGGGTTAGTGAAGATCTTTTCCCATTCTAAAGACAGTTATTTTGTTTTATTGACTGTGTCCTTTGTTTTACAGAAGCTTTTTAGTTTCAGGAGTTACCATTTATTAATTGTTTTCTCTGTCTGTGCTGCTGGGGTTATATTTAGGAAATCGTTTTCTGTAACAATGTGTTCAAGTGTACTTTTCAATTTCTCTTCTATAAGGTTCAGTGTGGCTGGCTTTACGTTGAGGTCTTTGATCCATTTGGACTTGAGTTTTATGCATAGTGATAGATATGGGCCTATTTTCATTCTTCTACATGCTGATATTCAGTTATGCCAGCACCATTTGTTAAATATGCTTTCTTTTTCCATTTGAAAATTTTTCTTCTTTGTCAAATTCAGGTGTTTGAAGGTGTGTGGATTAATAACCTTGTTTTCAATTTGGTTCCATTCATTCTCCTATCTGTTCTTACACCAATACCAGCCTCTTTTTAGTACTGTAGCTCTGTGGTAGAGTTTAAAGTCAGAGATTGTGATGCTGCTAGAAGTTCTTTTATTGTACAGGATTGTTTTGGCTATCCTGGATCTTTTCTTTTTCATATGATGTTGAATAGCATTCTTTCAAGGTCTGTGAAGAATTTTGCTGGGATTTTGATGGACATTGCATTGAATCTCTAGTTTGTTTTTGGTAAGATTGCTATTTTTACTATGTTAATTCTGCCTACACAAGAGCATGGGTGATCTTTCCACTTTTGGTGTCTTCTTCAATTTCTTTCTTCAAAGATTTAAAGTTCTCATCATACAAGTCTTCTACTTGTTTGGTTAGAGTTACTTGAAAATAGTTCATACTATTTGTGGCTATTATGAAGGGTGTTTCTCAGCCCTTTTATTGTCTGTGTACAGGATGACTACTGATTTTTTTTGAGTTAATCTTGCATCCTGCTACATTACTGAAAGTGTTTGCAAGCTTCTTGTACCTTCATAAGGATATCTTTCTTTATGTTGGGAAAGTTTTTTTTTTCCATGACTATAATGAATATATGTGCCTTGAGGCTGGAGTTATTCTCCATCTTCTGTCCCTGTTATTCTTTTGTTTGATCCTTTTACAGTGTCCCAGATATCCTGGAAGTTTTGTGTTAAGAATTTTTTGGTTTTATTGTTTTCTTTGGCCAATGAATATATTTTATTTATATTATCTTTAACACCAGACATTTTCTCTTCTGTCTTTTATGTTCTGTTCACTATGCTTACATCTGTAATTCTCATTCATTTACCCAGACTTTCCATTTCTAGAATTCCCTCAGTTTGTGTTTTCTTTATTGCCGATATTTCAGTTTCAAGTATTGAATTTTTTACATTTTTTCTTCCCTTGTTTGATCATTTTTTCTTGGGTTTCTTTAAGAGATTTATTGATTTCTTCCAAGTTTTTGTTTGTCTTTTTTTTTCTATTTCTTTAAGGGAAAATTTCGTTTTCCTCTTTTTAGGGGTCTCTATTTTCTTCATAAAATTAAATTTAAAATTATTGTCTTCCACTTCTTCTGGGTTAGGATGATCAAATATTGCTGTTCTATGACCACTGGGTTCTGATGATGCCATTTAGCTTTTTATGTTATTGAATGAATTTTTGGATTGGTGTCTATCCATCTTTTCCTGCAGTTGGTGCAGCCAGTGTCTTTGCCTCTTGGTCCAATCCTTGCAGCTACTGTCTGTGTCTTATGAAGCTTCTGAGGTCTCTCTTCACGAGTTCTCTTGGTGTGCTATCTTGGTCTACTTTGTGTAGTAGTAGCCTGTACTTCAGAGTTCCTGATAGTTCACAAGCATTGGTTGGGTTTGGGGTGGACAAGGACTTGTAGCTTACAGGGTGGGATTGATGAGCTGAGGGTGTTGGAGCAGCCTACCTGCAAGAAGCCTGCCTATCTGCTGGCTAGTGAAGCTGAGGCAGGTGGGGGAAGGGCTCAGGATTTTGCCCTGTTTCCAAGGACCTCGAGAGTGAAATGCCTAGCTGGGTGGGTAATCACTCACATCTTAGTCACTTCTGTGCAGTTGCAGCCTGGGATTCAGTCTTCCTCTGATATCACAGGGGATATGTGTGTTTGGGGGCAGAGTGAGACTTTTAGCTCACAAGGTCCAATCAATGAAGTGGGTGCTTTGAATTAGAATACCTTCGGGAAGCTTGCTCGCTGAATGGCTAGAGAAGCTGAGGCAGGTGGAGGAGAAACCTGGGGTTCTGTCCCTTTACTGAGAGGCTAGAGAATGGGATGTTCATCTAGGTGGGTGATAAGTCATCTCTTATTCTGCTCTGTGCAGTGGCATCCTGTTCTTCCTAGAATATTTTTAAACATATTTATTATTACTGTATTAAAACCATTGTCTTGCATGTCATCTATATTGCTTTCCTCTAGGGACATCACTATGGAAATACTACATTTGGAGGAAGGCATGTTGTCTTAGCTGTCTTTTTTTCCTTCTACTTTTGTGATGGGACATAAGCATCTAGAGTTATGTCACTTGCATTTCTTGTTTTGGATATCTGGTGTCTTTGTGAGGTGTGTATTTGGATTTCTATTTGTTATTACATTAACTTTTTAGGTTATTGGCCAGATAAATTACACTTAATTCTGGGGCAACTCAGTGTTTCTTTTCAAATGGCATAGCCAAGATCATGCTGGCTCAGCTAGGATTGTATGAAGTATCTAAAAACAGAAACAAATTCTATGGAGCTATAAATTTTCTCAATTCAAATCTTCAAGCATATGAAAGAGATGAAGTGGTCTTGCCCTCAGATAAAAGTGGTGAATAGAGTTGGCAATAAAACCCTTGAGTTACTCTGGAAGGTAGCATTAAGCCACCAGACAAGAGTACATGTGTTAGTCAGACATTGTAAGTAAATGGAGTTGAAGAGAATTGTGTTACTTCCATATTAGGGTAAGAGGATGGGAAAGTTGGCATGAGAAACATGGTAGGATCCAGGAATGGGGGATGTTGGTAGGAATCTTGGGTCTCTACTTGAAGTAGAAGATCCTGTGGGCAGTAGGCACATAGTCATTAGGCAGTCAACAGAAATGTGTAGATTTCAAAACTAGAGACTGGTATCCCTACTGGAGAGCAGAGACAGGCAAGCATAAGATGCCTACTCTTTAGGAAGGGAGCGGGAATGGAATAAAATAATAATATGTTTTTTTTTTTTTTTTTTTTTTTTTTTTTTTTTTTTTTTTACCTGTACTTCACTGGTAGAATGCTTGTTAACAAATAGAAAACCCTTGGTTTCATCTTCAGCACATAAAACATGAATCCAAGAAAGTACAAAGAAAAAAAAAGCAAAGTGTGCTGGTGTAGATCTGGATTTCCAGCACTCAAGAATAAAAGTGGAAAAGATAAAATGTCTTGGAGGATGTAGAGAAGATAAAATGGCTCAGGGGATAAAGGAGCTTGCCAATGATTTCTGGTACCTCCATGGTAGAAGGGGATAATTGACTTTCCATAGGTTGTCCTCTGGTATCTATTTGTACCCCCATTTGCATGTATACAGGCAAAATAAATAGTGATTAAAAATTCAGCAGAATTGATGTGAGCTTAAGGAAAGCCTGGTTGAATTAAAGATAAACCTGGGTCCCTGTATCTTTTTCTCAAAAAATCAAAAAGAAAACATTCTTTTAAAAAGAAATCAACAAAATAAATTGGCACAATATATTATATGATAGAAGATGATGGCTATTGTGAAGCAGAAAAAATATTAGAGAAAAGAGTAAAACATACACAGATTAGGGCATAAGTTCTAGGATCATAAGAGATTTAAAGAAAATTTTATTAACAACATGATATTTTTGATATTTCTGCAAGCTGACAGAGGGAATATCTAAAGGAAGATGATATCTAGCTGGTCAATATCATAGAACAAATGCCATTGGTAAAAGTTTAACATATTCAAAGCACTGAAACAACCATTGCACCAGGGTCAGGGAATATAAAATGGACAAGAGTAGGAGCTAAATCAATGAAGGAGGAGTTTATGTATAATCCTTGGTTATTAATAGAGTTATGCATCTTTGATCTTAAACAACCAAAGAGCTATTGTAGAATTTTGAGCAATGAGTATGGAAAGATTTGCAATGTACAATAGTTGTAAAAATAATAGGCCCCATTGTGATTTTTTCATAAATATATGTAGAATCCTTTAATAAATTTTCTCCCCAACCATGGTTTCTTTTGACATCTATTCCTCTTCTACAGAAATTCTGCTTTCTTCATATATCATTGTTTTTCTTTTTTTATGAGTTTAAAAATAAAAATTCTATGTTGAAAGAATATATATGATTATGATCTTTCTAAGTTTGGTTCAAACTATTTTACTGCAATCCATTTATATGTAAATGGACACAGAAGGCTCATTTTATTTCTAAACTAATCTGAAGTGTTATAATTATGTTTATTATTTTTGAACACTACATGTATACGTGTGTATATCAATGAAGAAACTGGAAAATATATCTTATATCTGGTGTATTGGTGGGTATTGGAACCCTTGGTTCACACTAGAATAAAAATGAAAGAAATTTAATGGAAAGAAGAAGCTAATAATAATTTGTACCTTCCATGGTGTGCTATATACTTATATACTCCTATTCTCTAAAAAGTGCTGTATAAATTTGATATGTTCAAATTTCTAGATAGACATAAGTGTCTATATAGAAACATAAAACTTGTTTCCATAATGGTATCTACAAATCTGTAAGTGTCAAAATGCTGCCCATTTTCTTTTTCAAAATCTATTTATTAATGTTTTCAAACAATCTTATCTCATTTTACATACCAAACCCAGTACTCACTTCCTACCCTCTTTCTTCTCCTTCCAGCTTCCCCCCTACTCACCTCTCATCCATTCCTCAGAGAGGATAAGGCTTCCTATGGGGAATCAACAAAAAAATCCCATATAACATTGGGACAGGACCAAGGCCCTCCTTTTTATATCTAGACTGAGCAATGTATCCCTCCAAAGAGAATGGGCCCCAAAAAGCCAGTTCAAACACTAGGGATATATCCTAGTCTCACTACCAGTCATCCCACAGACTGCTGTAGCCATACAACTGTCACCCACATTCATAGGAAATACTTTGATCCTATGTAGGTTTCCCCACTGTCAATCCAGGATCACTGAACTCCCACTTGCTCAGGTAAAGCATTCCGATGGGTATCCCAATCATTGCCTTAGCCACTTTGTTCATATTATCATTCCTCCCTCTCTTCAAATGGACTTTGGCAGCTTGGCCCAGTGCTTCACTATGGATCTCATCACTTGCTGGATGAAGATTCTATGATGACAATTAAGGTAGTTATCAATCAGTTACCCTCGCCAAAATTACTTAGAGTCTTAACGTTGGTCATTCGTGTGGATTCCTGTGATTTTCCCCTAGTGTCAGGTTTCTTGCTAACCCCATAATGGTTCCCTCAGTCAAGATATCTTTTTCTTTCTCTCCCTCTCTGCCCCCCCCCATCTTAACCACCCAATTCCCTTAAGTTCTCCTACCCCTTCCTCTTCTCTCCTTCTCCTCCCTTTCTTCCCTCCCATCTCTGTGCCATGCTCCCAATATTCTTAGGAGTTAAACTGTCTATTTCCCCTTCCCCGGGAGATCCAAGAAACGCAGGGGTTCTCCATGTTATATAGATTTTCTGGTGTCATGGCCTATAGAATGGTTTTCCTTTGCTCTATGCCTCATATCCACTTATAAGTGAGAACATACCATGTTTGCTTTTCTGGGTCTGGGTTGTCTCACTCAGGATGCTTTTTTCATTTTTTTTTCATTTACGTGCACATTTCAAGATATCATTGCTTTTTGTACTACATTTTCTTTATCCATTCTTAAGTTGAAGGCTATCTATATTGTTTCCAGATTTTAGTTATAATGGGTAATGTTGTGATGAGTCTGATATACAATCTTATTGCAGTCATAATTGATAAGTTCAAAAAACACTGATGATTACTTATGCTGGAGAGGATATGCAGTAAGAGGAACACTCCTCCATTGTTGATGAGAATGTAAACTTGTACAGTCACTTTTGTAAATCAGTATGGTAGTTTCTCAGAAAATTGGGAATCATTCTACCTCAAGACTCAACAATACCACTGTTGATATATACCCAAAGGATGCACACTCATACAACAAGGACATTTGCTCAGGACAACATATCCTTGAGACTTATACTTCCCACTGCACATCCCGTTAACTGTTGTATCAGTTTAGACATGCCACTATCCCATAATCTTACACATTGGGCCCATTCCTGCAACTTTTTCTTCTCTAGGGATTTCTATCACTACAGATTCTGCTAGTGAACAGAGCGATCACCTGTGGCAGATTCCAGTAAAGCAGGTCTTACAAGCTTTGTTTATATCAATGATTCCTTTATCTGCCTTATTTAGAAATTAGCAAAGCTTCAGAGCCTATACCAATTTCATGCCTTCAATAACTTCTAATTCATCATTTAGGGTTTTTCTTTACATTTATTAGAAATGCTGTTTTCTTTGATTGTTTTATTTTTTTTTTTATCTCCATTGACAGAAATTGTAGCAGCCAAAGCAATTTCTTCAGGGGTTTTCAAAAATTTAGAATGCTTATTAAGTTTAGCAATTGCAATATCAGCATCCAACATCACACTTCTTCTGTTTTCTATTGTATTAGCTCCTTCTCTGATCTGCTGATCTTTTGAAAGACTTCTGTGGCAATTGAGCAATCCAGAACAGTGGCAGTAGTGATGCCATCCTCAACTTCTTCTGTGTGTTATTGGCCATATCTTGAACAACTTTTCACCTTGTGTTTTTTTATATTTATCCTTTACATCAATTGACTTTACAATAGTCACCCCATCTTTTATTACTTTGGGGTTTCCTAAACACTGTTTAATCTTCACTTATTTTACCTTTGAATCTACTGTTACTATTACAGCATCAACTAAAAGGTCTAAAACTTGCAGCATAAAAGCTCAGGTACCCAGATCAAATTTTACTACTTTGGAGTAGACCTGAGTAAGATGAGAAGGCAGTGCCATCATCTGATCATCTGGTGAAGGACTGTGAGTAGTCAAAGTCGTTTTGAAGGCCACACCAGCAATGGATGCTATGGGACAATACTCTGTACCCTGTCAATTGTATTTTAATAAATGCTGATTGGCCAATAGCCAGGCAGAAAGTATAGGTAGGGCAAGTAGGCAGGAAGTAGAGATGGGACAATGCAAATGCTGGGAAGAGGGAAGTGCAGTCTTCAGCCAGGACACATAGAGGAAGCAAGATGTGACTGCCATGTTGAAAAAGGTACCAAGCCATGTGGCTAACATAGACAAGGAGAATGATCTAATTTATGTTATAAGAGTTAATAAGAAGCCTGAGCTAATGGCCAATTCGTTTATAATTTATGTAGACCTCTGTGTGGTGCTTTGGGACTTAATGGCTGTAGCACTGAGCAGGACAGAAAACCTCAGTCAACAACTGGTCATGAGGAGTCTGTCAAGAGCCAGGGAGAGTTACTGTATAATTTTCATAATGAAAATAAAATAATAAAATAATGAATAATAAAATGAACAATAAGATAATAATAAATAAATAATAAAAGGAAAATAAAATAATATATTTTATACATATATTTGTTTACGTATAAAAGACATACATCATTCAAGTCACAATTCAATGATTTTGAAAATGGGTATAAACTTTTAACTCCATCCCCAGAAACTATATTGTTAACTGATTTATAAGTCCCAAAACTTTGTATCTTTCTACTAATTTATTGCTGTAATCCTTATTATTTCAATATTGTGATCAAACAATTAAAGTAAGATATATTTTAGTCAGTTCTTAAAGATGTAGTGCAATGCTCTGGACTATGCACAGAAAATCATTGACTCTTAATCCCTCAGTGTTTCTGAACATGTTTACTTAAAGTGTTTATCTGCCATTTTCCATGTCTGCCTTCCTTTGCCCTTTGACAAATATCATTGTAGGTCCTACTTCTATGAGTTTATACATTTAAGGTTATTTAAGGTTACTGGAGACACAGGTACAAGAAACTATATTAAAATGGAGGGAAATCATTTTTTGAAACAATTTAAAGCACCTTTACCCTGTATTTCTCAACTGTCCCCTCAAGTTTCTGCCTCCTATATTTTAGCTGTGATACTCATCTCAGTTTTATCTTTAGTGGGCTTTCCTGTGGTTCAAGCTGTTGTACAAAACCCACCACAAGTACCAAGTATTAAATTCTGTATCAGTGTACTGACATTTAAATAGATACTACAGAGTGTAAAAGAAAATGGGTAGGTTTGTTTCAGAGCATCCTCACTAAGGATTTACTAAGCAGAGCCAGCCAAGTCTAGATGTTCCTGCAACTCAGGACTACTAAAACTACCAATATGCAATCCATAGCAGAAAATCCAGAGGAAACAATTCCAAACTATGAAACCATCTGTACTAGCATTACTGGTCAAACACCTTGAGTTGATGCTACCTGTATTTTTGAGAAGACAATTCTGGCCCTCACATTTCCAAGAGGAAAAATACTGAATAGGATTATTGTTGAACTTAAGATTTAATATTCTTTACCCTGAGATTTTTTTTTCTCAAGACCTACTATCCTACTATTTTTCCTATTTATTCCATTTTGAATAGGATTGTTTATACTATGTTATAACCATCATTGTATTTTGAAAGCATAACTTATTTTATTTTATAGGTAACAACAGGAAGAGCCTTTGCTTTCAATAAGTTATACTGTGAATTTTACCCATATTTGATTTAAGTGGTATTTAGATGAGCATTTCAAGTACAGACTTTTGAGCTTATATTAGAATTAGTTCATATCTGAAGACTTTTGAGATGGTATGAATATATATTACATATGAGAAAAACATGAATTTGGGGGAACAAGAGTGGAATGTAGTGGTAATCATATATTGAGAAAAAGGAAGTTTTGGCCATAGGGAAAAGTGGATAAGAGAAAATAATGGGTATAGTAACAAGAGCAGCAGGCTGGTTTTCATCCTGCCCAGCTCCCAGCCACTCGACTAGCTTATACCCCAAAATAACAAAACATGAATTGTATTCATTTAAAGACTGCCTGGCCCATTAGTTTTAACTCTTATTGGCTAACTCTTACATATTTGTTCAACCCATCTCCATTAATGTGTTACCAACATGAGTTTAACCAGTATCTGTCTCAGAGAGGAGAGGCATGGAGTCTGCCTCACTGCCTTCTTCCTCCCAGCATCCAGTCCTGTCTTCCCCACCAACTAAGTTCTGCCCTATCAAAAGGCAAAGGCAGTTTCTTTATTTGACCAATGAAAACAACAAGGAAGACCGTCCTACACAAAATGGGAAGGCTTTGATCAAAGAATATTACATTGTGTGCATATATATATATATATATATATATATATATACATATACTTATAAAAAGATAAGTTAATTTTTGAAAAAGGAAAACAACATCAATGTAATAAGTGGTGTTTGAGATATTTGATTTGACTGTCAGTTTTCACCCTCATAAGTGTCTTGAATATTCTTAAAATTTGGAATGAAGTAGCTATCTTTGAAATAAGTTGAACCCTCATCTTGTATCAAATGTAATACTTTTGTCTTGTACAGGCTAGCCTTGGTCAATGATGAGCAATATACACCTTTTGTGTGTAAATTAACTAGTGTAAGAAAATTTGGACTTAGTGAACTAAGATACAAGTATTATTCAGAGCACACATCACTGTTTCTCAAAGTTGGATATTATCACTTTTCTTTTAGATCCACAAATGTTTGACCAATTTCTCTGAATTGTAGTCTTCTTTTAACTTTGATGAGATCTCTACATTTGTGAATCTATATCAGTCACCTTAGCTTAATATAAGCTCTTCCTTTGATTGGGATATTGAATCTCACCATGATAATTCTGTTTGCCATCATACCACAGGAGATTCTTATTTTCAAAAAATCATGTATGGCTTTTAGGTTATGTTTTGTCTTATTTCTTTCACTTTTTTTTTTTTTTTTTTTTTTTTTTTTTTTTTTTTTTTTTGTTTGGAGTAGTAAACATATGTGGTGAGTCAGCACTGCTGCTGATTTATTCAGTACCTGTTAGTGACTCTTAATATTTTCTATCTCTGTATTTCTCTCACATTATCTCTGTAACTTGCACTAAATGATCCTTTTCCTAACATTCTCCATAAAAGGTGACTACTATATTCTGAATATAAACTGAATTTTCCAGTTTTCACAATTTAAAGCTTTACTATACATGTAAAGGAACATAAATAAGAACTCTTATCACAAGTAAAAAGTTTTCATTTCGTCTGTCTTGAACTTCTTTCAGCTGTCTCTACCTCTGAATTTTATGTGCATGAATTCTATCTCAGAATTTTTTCCAGCTTTTTCAAGGAATAAAGGTGTCTAAAGCCCATGTATTATTTTGAATTTTCACAGTTGGTCTTGTGAATTAGAGACAAATGTCCATTTTATATTGCTACCACACATAGTATATTTGATACATTCTAAAATTTAGTTATATTCATATTTTACCTCCCGTATTTTCTCTTCACTGTTCTACAAAAGAACAAGTTAAGCTGATATACTCATTGAACTTATATTAAAGCAAAAATTTATAGACTCACAAACTTTATGCCCTAAATGTTTGCATCTTATATATTATTGTCACACATACTGCAGTAATTAGTGTTGCCTATGACTTATATAAAAAATTCCAAACTTTATTCATATACCTGAAGCATTTCAATTCAAGTTATTTTTGTTCTTAGATCTATTCATGATACTGCACCACATTTGCTTGTCAATTTTCTCTGGTTTATTGTGATCTATGTCAGTTACTTAGGTNGTTTTTTTTTTTTTTTTTTTTTTTCCCTAACTCGTTATAAAGAGCTCTGAATCTTTTAAGGAATACTGATTAGATATTTTGTGAAGTGACCCCACGCTGATTTATAATATGTTTTATCATGACCAGGCTCAGATTATAAGAATTTGGGATAAATGAAAAAAGTAAAATGCCTCTTTCTCATGATAGGATTCCAAGATGTACGTATTTTCATCAAGACTAAAGAATTTACTGGTTAAATTTTTTCATGTCCCATTCCTAGCATCAGTCAATTCAACATAAAGATTTTATTCTTTTTTTTTTTTAAATGGAATGCTATACATATACACTAACTTAGGTATGTCCACATATCTAACTATATTGATAAATTTATATATTGCATCATGCATTTAAATAAGGAGTTCCTATTGATATTTCCTATTATAATTGAACAAGTTTAATATTAGCTAGTATCTTTGATAGCAAAACACCTGAGTCTCATTATATTCCTGATTTTTAAAACCACATAAACAGTAAGTATAAATAGTGAGGTAATTTCAAAATCAATAACATGAAATTGCCTTACCAACTGCACTACACTACTTACATGAAGATTTCATTTTTAGATTTAAGATACACCATCAAAACATTGTCTTCCTTGGAATGCTTAGGGATAAATGGGATTTCTCCATCAAACTCTTGCCCCCTTGTGACTCTGGGAACCACACAGAGGAAGAGCCAGAAAGAATATGAGTCAAAGAGGCTGGAGGACAGAAAAAGGTAAAAGCCTGCTAAATCAACATAATAGATGCAAAATTGAACCAACCTAGACTTATGCAGAATACACTATGTATGCAGGTATTCACCAAAAGGGGCCATAGAACTGAAAGGAGATATAGACACATTGATAACCCCTCACAAATGAAAAAAAAATACTTTTTCTATTTTTATGTCTGAGTATTAGTCTACTATATTTATAGTCATTCTTACAAATTCATGAGTTGATAAAAAATCTATTTTTCCTATGTTCCATCTATTCTAAACAATGATATTACATATGTGGAAAATGGAATTTTATTTTATCTCTATGTCTTTATATACAGGGTCTTATGTATTCTTTTGGATTGGGAAGTTCTCCTGTTTTTGTGTTGCTTTTATTGGTTAATGAATAAGGAACCTTATTTGGACTGTGATAGGGCAGAGTAGAGTTAAACAGGAAAACTAAACTAAATACTGGGAGAAAGAAGGCAGAGTAGTGAGACACCATTGTAGCCCCACTGGAGACAGACATTGGTAATGAAACTTTGCCTACTCTGAGCTGCTGGAAACAAACAAACAGCCTCCAAGTAAATTCTTTTTTTTTTCTTTCATTTTACACCTTTTAAATATTAATTTGGTTTTATTAATTATGACCCAGAATTCTTATTTAGTGGAGAATAATTAAAAGGAGAAAAAAATTTCTTATCTTTCCAAACCCTACAAAGAGTAAGCATTTTATCTCTCATGATTAAAACAGCTACTTGGATGTTATATGGAAAGTCTTCTTAAATTGCATAATTCCTACTATATGTTTTATTTTGTTGAAGAATTTTGATCAATAAGTTTTATGGTTGATAAATTTCCTTCAATGATTTTTTGCATCTACTGAAGTGACCACATGATATTTCTTAATATCTTAGTGAATATAGCAAAATTTCAATTATTTATTTTAAGTAATGAAAATATTTACTACGTCAAAGATGAATTGATTTAATTCTTTTCAAGTTGTATTTAATTTTCAATTAATTTTCATGATAGTAGTTTTAAGTTATTTTGGTTAAAATAATGTTGTTCTGTAATTAAGAAAATATTGTTTTCTTAAAATTTATGATCATGCTAGTTGAAACTTATAGATGAGGCCAGGTGACCAGGTGGTAGTGGTGCATACCTTTAAACCCAATACTCAGGAGGCAGAGGCAGGTGGCTCTCTGCCAATTTAAGGCCAGCCTGGTATACAAGAGCTAGCTCCAGGACAGGCTCCAAAGCAACACAGAAACCAAATCCTGTCTTGAAAAATCAAAAACAAACAAACAAAAAACCAACTTATAGATGAAGGTTGTTATGATTTCAATATGAAATGCATCCCATAATCTCATGTGTTTGAAAGCATGAACTCCATTTGGTGATAATTCTTTGAGAACCTTTTGGACATGTTACCTAGCTTGAAGAGGTAGGACAATTGAGATGTAGTCGAAGAGTCACTATTTGATGCTTTCTTCTGCCCAAGCTCTCTGTTTCTTGATTGTCATCATGATAACCTGCTGCTGCCCTGGCTTTCCTATCCCTGAGTTGTTCCAGCTACCTTGAATTTCCCACAATGATTAACTGTAATGTCTAAAATAATGAGTCAGAATTAATCCTTATCCCTTAAGTTTCATCTTTCAAATATTTCACCATAGTCATAAGAAAAACAGCTCAGTACAACTTGTATATCTTCTTTACGTGCTTAAAATTGATCCATAAAATCATCAGATAAGGAGGGAGGGGGAAGAAGAAGAGGGAGTAGGGGACTGTGAGTGGAATAGGGGGAGGGGAGGAAGTGTAAATTTTTGAATGAAAAAAATAAAATATAATAAATATTTTTTAGGGGTGCAATGAACTTTATTGATGGTATTCAAGAGAGTAGGGCTCCCTAAGCCCCCTCCTGCTATTCTGGGGGTCTGGGATGGAAACTGTGAGGGAGATGCTCAGTGTTCAAGGGTTAGTTAGGACAGGGACTGCTCAGCAGCCGAGGACCTCTCTCTTGCTGTGTCCTTGCTGGGATGGGTGGTCCAGGGCGGGCTTCTTACTCCTTGGAGGCCATGTAGGCCATGAGGTCCACCACTCTGTTGCTGTAGCCGAATTCATTGTTATACCAGGAAATGAGCTTTACAAAGTTGTCATTGAGAGCAATGCCAGCCCCAGCATCGAAGGTGGAAGAGTGGGAGTCACTGTTAAAGTCACAGGAGACGACCTGGTCCTCAGTGTAGCCCAGGATGCCCTTTAGTGGGCCCTCGGATGCCTGCTTCACCACCTTCTTGATGTTGTCATAATTGGCAGCTTTCTCCAGGCGGCATGTCAGATCGACGACGGACACATTGGGGGTAGGAACGCGGAAGGCCATGCCCGTGAGCTTCCCGTTCAGCTCTGGGATGACTTTGCCCACAGCCTTGGCAGCGCCAGTGGACGCAGGGATGATGTTCTGGGCAGCGCCACGGCCGTCTCGCCACAGCTTCCCAGAGGGGCCATCCACAGTCTTCTGGGTGGCCGTGATGGCATGGACTGTGGTCATGAGTCCTTCCACGATGCCAAAGTTGTCATGGATGACCTTGGCCAAGGGGGCTAAGCAGTTGGTGGTGCAGGAAGCGTTGCTGACAATCTTGAGGGAATTGTCATATTTGTCATGGTTCACACCCATCACAAACATGGGGGCATCGGCAGAAGGGGCGGAGATGATGACCCTCTTGGCCCCACCCTTCAAGTGGGCCCCAGCCTTCTCCATGGTGGTGAAGACACCAGTAGACTCCACAACATACTCGGCACCGGCATCGCCCCATTTGATGTTGGCGGGATCTCGCTCCTGGAAGATGGTGATGGCCTTCCCGTTGATGACAAGCTTCCCATTCTCAGCCTTAACTGTGCCTTTGAACTTGCCATGGGTGGAGTCTTACTGGAACATGTAGACCATGTAGTTGAGGTCAATGAAAGGGTCATTGATGGAAACAACATCCACTTTGCCAGAAGTGAAGGCAGCCCTGGTAACCAGGCGTCCAATACGGCCAAATCCGTTCACTCTGACCTTCACCATCGTGTCTCTGGAAAGAGGCTGGCACTGCGCGAAAAGAAGCGGCCGTCTCTAGAACAGGGAGGAGCAGAGAGCTATAATAAATATTTTAAACTGTACCTTAAATTGCATTTATAGATTCATGTATGTCCATGTATATCTTCTGGATTGAGCTTTAACAGTTTGAAAATTATGTTGTAAATGTCTCTCATTTTCCAGGAGATATACAGAAGACAGACACTTGCTTATCTTTCTTTGAAGTACAGACATGTAAAGAAAATTTCAGCAAATAGGGTTGTGAAGAATGGAGGTGATAGTTATTTCCAGTGTGCAAGTTAATAATAGAAACATTTTTCCCTAAATTCTGCATGGGGTGGAAAGGGTATTGAAACTTTGTGTGTTCTAGGAAAGAGATTGGCTAGGCATAGAATTAAATGATACATCTTTTATGGTACTACCATGAAGTACCACCATCATCAGTTTTTCTTGTCTAGAAGTATTACTCACTTAGACACATGGAGGTAGAAAACTAGGAACAAAAATTCACATGAGTCATAAAGGTGATGAAAAGGATACAAGAGTTTGAGGAAATTTTAATTAGGAGAAGAGCACTATTATATTTCAATTGTATGTTTTTACTTCCAGTGTACAGCTTCTAAAAGAGCCATGGAAAAATGAAGACACAGGAAAATGTGCTCTAAATAAAAGATTAATGTTAATACTCTAAATAAACCCTAATTATGTGCAGTTATAGAATTTATCTGATAGAAAAATGAAAGTAATTTTCTCAAAAGTGATCATCAAGGTCAGGAAAGAAATGAATAAACAAAAGTCAGAATTGAAAAGCAGTTAATTCCTGGGTGTTTCCCCAAAACTAGTTTTTACTTACAATGGCTACCTCTATCAAGATATCTTTTAACGGCTGTACTTCTACATCAATCCCCCATCTCAATCTTTCTTTTCACTCATGTTCTCAACCTTCCTGTACTCCCCCCCACAAGCTTCACTTTACTCAGAAAATCTTATCTATTTCCCCATTCTAGGGCAATACATGTGTGTCCATCTTATGGTCTTCCTTGTTACCTAGCTTCTCCAGGACTGTGGATTGTAACCTGGTTATTCTTATATATAACCAGATAATCTGCTTATTTGATAACTGCTTATATGTGAGTACATACTTTGATTATCTTTCTGTGTATGGGCTAACTCACTACACCTAGGAATCCACAAGGACGTTTAGAGCTTAAACATTTAGCAATAGTCAAAAGGGTACCTGAACTGGCCTTCTTCTGTAATAATATTAGTTACTGCTCTATCATCATAAAACCTTCATCCAGTAAGAGATGGAAGCAGATGTGGATCAGTGGATCCACAGATAAGTGTTGGGCTGAGTTTCCAGAGTTCAGTCAATGAAAAGAATGAGGTATTATGAGTGGTGGCAGGTCAAGATCATGATGGGGAAGCCCAGAGTCAGTTCACCCAAGATAGTGGGAACTCACAGACTCTGGACTGATAACTGGGGAGCAAGCACAGTACACATAGTAAAACTATTTTTCAAAAGTAATAAAAGGATGAAAGATTTCACAGGAAAACAAATATTGCTGAAGCACATCACAAGTGTAACTGCCTTACAGGAATGCTAAATGGAGTCTTTCATCTTGAAGCAAAAGAGTGCTAAATATTTTCTTTTTAGGAGAATACATAAAATAAACCTCTTAGCATGAATATTATGAGATAAATTGCTGGGGAGAGCAGGATGTTCATCAATCCCAGCCACCTAGTCATGAAATATTTACATAGAAAATGTATTAATTAAATCACTGTTCAGCCCATTAGCTCTAGCTTCTTATTGGCTAACTGTTAAAATTTAGCCAATTTCTATTAATCTGTACATTGCCACGTGACAGTGGCTTACTGGCAAAGTTTTAGTATGTCTGACTCTTGTGGCTCTCTGACTCTGCCTCCTTTCTCCCAACATGCCACGCAGTTTTCCCCTCCTAACTAAGTTCTGCCTTATCAATGGGCCAAGGCTATTTCTTTATTCATTAACCCATAAAAGCAACACATAGACAGAAGGACCTCCCACACAAGTTCCCCTTTTTTGTCTAAACAAAAAAGAAGGCTTTTACTTTAACATAGTAAAATTACATATAAGAAAACAGGTACCAAGCAAGAATTTCAGATACAATATTCATATTTAATTTGTTTTTTTATTATAACTATGAAAAACTATATTCATTCTTCAACTCCATCAAAGATTCCAAAGGATATAATATTACCTAAGTAAACAGGAAGTACATTGTCAACAACTTTCAAAATTCTAGAATTGACAGAGCCATCTCACTGCCTGGACAGTCACCCAAAGTTCTTTTGTACCACTGGGGCATCCATCTTTAGCCTACAGGCCAATAGTATCCAACAGACTTTTTCACAAAGCAGGAAATTTCAAAGACAGTTCCACCTATACTGACAGTTTGCCAGTCATATTTTTGTGTCCTGCAGAATGTCTAGCAGTCAGACTCTTTTATGAAGCAGTAACCCTGAAGGATTGTCTCACCTTTAGGCAAGTTCAGCACCAAATTCCCTCAGCAGTTTGTATTTATATTTGCATATGCTTTCACACAAACTTACATATACATATATATATATATGTATATATACATGTACATTCATATGTATAAGTATATATATATTCACATATGAGTATGCATTTATATACCAAAATTATCAAAAAAAAAAAGACTGGTATGGGAGAATTGTCTGTATTCTGTCAGTCATGTTTTAAATAAACACTGATTGGCTAGGCAGGAAGTATAGGTGGGACAATCAGACAAAAAGTAAAGATGGGGCAATGAGAACAGGAAAATGCTGGGAAGAAGGAAGCCCATTCCTCCCCAGTCCTGCTCAGATCATAGAAGAAGCAGGATGTGACCTGTCCTGATGAAAAAGATACTGAGCCATGTAGCTTACATAGATAAGAATAATGGGTTGATATAAGTTATGAGTTAGCAAGACGCCTGAGCTAATGAGCCAATCAGTTTATATCTAATGTAGACTCTCTGTGTGATATTCTTTGGGACTTGCTGGCTGTAGGAACTGGGCAGGACAGATATCCCAACAAGCAGGTCCTCATGTTAAAGAAGACATTGTGAATTTGAGGGAGGAGGGAGTCAAGCTGAGGGACATGTGAGCAGATTGAGGAAGAGAGTAGGGTGGAAATGTAATTACTGCAATTATGTATGGTATTGTCAAAATAATGCAGGTGAACTGAACAAACTTCCTTCCCTCTCTCTTCTTCTCCCCCAGCTAGGCATCTAAAATAAGACCATCCTTGCATCATGTCAGGGTTTTTGTTGGAAAAACAAAATGTTACCCATACTAAGTAATTATATCTGTCTCAATATTCTTGATAACCAGTCCTGGGTATTTAAATCATTATATAGTCAATGAATGTGCTGACAAGCAAAAAATAAAATTTAAAGAAATAAACTAAATCTACAAAAGTATATAACAAATAATACATAAGTCAGTAATTAAAATTTAAGTTAAAAACCTCAAGACCAGATCAAGTTGATTTTATTGGTGAATTTATTGCATATCTAAGAAAAATTGTAAGAGAAGAATCTATTGTCATTAAAAAAATAAATTCACTTATACCAAAGAAAAAAGAAAATCTTTGCTAATATGCCAGTGGGTAAAAATAGAAAACTCTCTTACTGCTACAAATGATTATGTCTATTGATGATATGTTTGGGAAAAAGTAATTACTGACTTTTGATATTCTTTAATTTCTCTTGTCAGTGTACACTATTATTTTACCCACTTTGAAAATTTGTTATAATTTTTTTTTTTATAATTTCAGAGTCATTTGGGAATGAGAACAAGGACCTTCTTATACCATCTGTAATAATAATAATAGCTTTCTCATGCTCTGTGCCATTGCATAATCTAACTTAAAAAGCAGTAAACAGACTCCCAACAACTAAGAAGAAAAAAAAAAAAAGAAAAAGAAAAATTCCAGATGCTTTTTGAAATCTAGAAAATGGAAAAGGCAATTTTGCTAGGTTTATATTAACATGAGAGCAAAGCCAGATCCACCCCAAAAGTAAGTGATTTGATATCTGTGGTATGAATGAATGCAAATGTCAATGGCAAAATACTGTATACTATAATAAAGGGGGATTTATGCCTGGGATGTAAGGCTGATTGAACACATCCAAATAAACTAAGACTATCACACAAACAAGATAAAGGATAAAAATCCTAAGAGATAGAAAGGGAGCTAGAGGAGTGGCTAATGAAGCACTTTGAAATGAACCTGATAGTCAACATCCATGGTATACTGTTTTAGCATTTCAGTCCACAGATGTTAGTTGTTTATAAAGACTTGGTCTAGGGACCTGTGCAGTCTAGGTTTAAGCCACCATGACACAAGGTAGCTTTATGTGAAAGGAGGGAAACTCAATTGAGAAAATGCTTCCAGATGATCTGGCTGGAGGACATTTTTTAAATTAGGGATTAATGGAAAAGTGTCTTGCCAAATTTGTGTGGTGCCATGCCTTGACCGGTAGTTTTGGGTTCTGTAAGAAAGCAGGCTGAAAAAGGAATGATGAGCAAAGAATTAAGTATAATTCTTCCATGACTGCTGTGTCAGTTCCTGCCTCAAAGCTCCTGCCCTGTTTGAGTTCCTGTCCTGATTTTCTTCATTTATAAACATGATTTGTAGTTGCAAATCAAATAAACACTTTCCTTTCTAAGTTTCTTTGGTCATGGTGCTTATCACAACAATAGTAACCCTAATTACAATAGGCCCATGTAATCATCAATGTCAGTGTTGGCTTATAATTATATTAGGTGTAATTCTGGTTTATATGCTTCAAGTGATTCCATGTAAAGAACAATACTGCTGTTCATTTTCTTTTCAAAAAAATATTTATTTATTATGTCTACAGTGTTCTGCCTCCATATAAGCATGCAGGCCAGAAGAGGGCACCAGGCTATATATATTATNTACAGTGTTCTGCCTGCATGTATGCCTGCAGGCCAGAAGAGGGCACCAGATCTCATTACAGATGGTTGTGAGCCACCATGTGGTTGCTGGGAATTTAACTTAGGACCTCTGGAAGAACAGCTGGTGCTCTTAACCTCTGAGCCAACTCCCCAGCCCCTGCTGTACATTTTCTAATAGGAGAGAAAATGAACTTTAGCTTCTTGGATTTTATTTGTGAGGTGCTAGTGGACACCCCTTCATTTTACTCACTGCTTCCTTTACCTATTGTGACAATAGTGAGCTCCTTCAGATAGTTCCTCAATAACTGGCTCAATGTGTAACTTACTTGGAACAAGGAAATAAAAATCTTCTCCTAGTAGTAACTACTAAAATTGAAAAGGGGTTTCAATACCTATTATTAATGCACACATCCAGTGAGTGTGGGGTACCATATCTAATCATGTGAAAGATTTAACTTACAGGAAGGAAAGTCAATTTCCTGGTACCAGAAGAGGCAATTATTCTGCTAGATCTGAGTTCTGTTCCCCCAGAGGAGAGTTGATCGGTTTATATATTAAAAAAAAAAAAAAAATTCAAAAAGAACTGAGATGTAAACAGTCATTAGCAAGAACAAGTTCTGAACCCCTTTTATATTACAAAATAATAGAACATATTAATATATTTTCACTCAGGATCAAGATGGTGATGTGCAAAACCACAGAGACAACTGACCTGATCTAGTGGCAGCTCACAGACTCTAGACTGACAGCTGGGCGTATTGCATGGAACCGAACTAAACCTTCTGAAGGTAGATGACAGTTATAATGCTTGATCTGTTCAGGGGCTCCTGATAGTGGAACCAGGACCTATGCCAGGTTCATGAACTGGCTTTTTGGAGCTTATTCCTATCATGGGATACCTAGCTCAGCCTTGAAACAGGGATGAGGAACTTGGTCCTACCTTACCTTGGTTTGCCAGACTTTGTTGATTCCCCAAGGAAGGGCTTACCCCATCTGAGGAGTGGATGATGAATGGAAAGGGGAGTGAGGGGAAATATAATTTTGTATGTAAAATAAAAAAAAAATAAAAATAACCAAAAAGATGTTTTTATTCAGATTGGTAATGATAAATGGCCCAACAAATTTCAACATGGGATCAGAGATACTACCACAGATTTGAATGGTACAACTAGTATGTATAGAAATAAAAACAATTAAAATGTCTTGAGACTCCATAGTTGTAAAGAGGGACAATATATTTTTGTTTCTACTAGCATTCAAAAGAGAGAGAATTTCCAGATTAATCACTCACTTAGTGTAAAAAGGCACTAATTCAGAATTCTGTGTCCCTATTTCGTTGAGGATTTAGGAAATGAGGGGCTGTTGACTCTGATATTGCTGTAATAGTCACAAAAGCCATTGTGCCTTGAGAAACTTTGAAGGAGGTTTATATCTTGCTATATAAAGTTAGAATGTCATAGTGAGTATACAGTTTCACAGAACAGCTTGAGGAAGAAAAGGTTATTATTGAATGTGAAGCAGATCTTTTAGGTAAAAGAACTATTTTGTATTAGCACCTTTATTATTCAATAGCTTTACCCCTTAAGTGGCTACTATTCCACTATTGTACAGAGATTGCCTTATTGTATAGAGATGCTTGCTGATCACAAAGGAGATGTCTTTCAAATTCTGTATGAGTTAACTTCTCAAGATTTTCAATCAATTTACTATTCTCCAGGTTCCTCGGCTCTGACCTAACTCCTTACCATCACAGTTGTTAATGCACCTGCAATGCTTTGTATTCGAAAATGCAGTCTTTTGAATTGTCAATAGATATAATTTGGAAAAAGTCACCCTGTACTTATCAGACATTCTAATTTCTGTGCTATTCTTTATCAACAATAGTGCTAAAAGATCATTTTATCTATCACGAGATGTTCTAATAGCTTCTATGTTAGCCCCCACAAATTCAGCAATTTTCCTGAACCTCTCACATGAGTGAAGAACAGTTGCTTTTATACTATTTATTACATCAATCAAAATCAACACACCATCTTCATTTTCAGCATCTTTTAGATATAGGAAGGCAAATAAAAGTGCTGAACAGAGATCAATTTGTAAACAAGGTATACATTTAAATTAATAAG
Source organism: Alexandromys fortis (assembly GCF_014885135.2). Taxonomy (NCBI): domain Eukaryota; kingdom Metazoa; phylum Chordata; class Mammalia; order Rodentia; family Cricetidae; genus Alexandromys; species Alexandromys fortis. Next base: position 313,826 of record NW_026068365.1, read on the forward strand.
AGGTTTTTGTTTTAATTTTTTTCTAGCTAGTTGTAGATAAGATATGAGGAAACATCTGGCAGATGTCTCATCCCTTATACTAAAATGGCCCATAATTTAAATGAACGTTACCTGTGAATCATACATTAATTAATTATTCTCTGTTATGAACAATGCATGTAATATTGCTAGCTGCATCAAACACCTGCAACCTTAATTCTCCAAAGTGGAGGTCTTAATATTTGTCTGCTACAGAGTCCTGGAGCAAAATATCCTTGTTGTATACTTAGTACTAAAAGGAACAGAAGCTATCACAGGGACTCATCCTATCTCTCTGCATGCAGTAGTGACCACTATGCTACAATGAAGAATTAATCACTTTAGCAGCTTTACAAAGTCTCATACTCATTATCTTTTGTCTAAGTTTGCTTTCCAATTTTAATAAAATAAGAATAATTTCATTATGTTTTAGTAAAATAAACCAACAGAGGCTACATAAGCGAGGAAGTTTATTTGGTTTACAATTCCAGGTTACAGTTTATCATTGCATAGAAGTCAAAGGAATAGGAACCCAAGCACCTAGTTAGACTGCATCTACAGTCAACAACATAGAACAGTGAATTAATTAATGTTTCTCTGTGTTCAGTTAGCTCTCTCTTTACTTTCAGTGTAGAACCTAGCCACAAAACTCTAACATACAGATATATGATTTATCTTTTTACCAGACTGAAACCAATAAAGAAAATAACTCACAAGCATGCCCACATGCCAACCTAATCCAGACAATTCCTTTTTAAAACATCCTTCCCTGGTGAAGGATGTGTTAAGTAGACAATGAAAATTAATCACCACACTATTAAAAATAAATTGTACCTTGCAAATTAGTTGCACTCTTGCCAACAAATTATGGAAGAATGATGCTTCTTCTGTTCTAACCTCCTTTCTCTATGAATGTTTCTCTAAATTTGTCAATGACATCCTCATTGCTTAGATATATTACACTAAACTAGGTACTTTGGAATGAACTGTCTAAGGTAGAAATAGAAACTGTATTTGATATTGATGGCAACACCAATATTATATGTGAAACAGCTGGAGAAAGGGAGGACATTTTCATTCTGGACATCTACCTTTTTCATACAAGATGTCATCAGTGTTTATGCCTTCATTTAGATGCCCAATGCAAGGTCGGCAAATATTCTTTTTATGTGTGTACTGTTAGTATTTGAGCAGTCTTGCTTTGCTTATCCTACTGACAAATGGCAATTTCATTTTCATGATACAGATTTATTAGAAAGATATGTTTGCAAGATATAGTGAATATAACCCTTGAATTCTGGATCTTTCATAATGATATTCAGACAAAGGTCCGAGACTCTGAAATAAATAAGATAATATTTATCCCAAATTTTCCTTATTCAGTCCGACTGGGTGGCACTTTCAGTTGTCACTGTATATACATGAGACTTCTGGCATTTACCTGACAGAGTAGAGCAAAACAAAAAGGCCAAATGTAAAGGACAGACTTCTGAAACTGTAATAGTCATTTTGTCATCAAATGTGGCATTAGTTAATAAGATTTGCTGTAATATTCCTTTGAGAAGTACTCCCTACAGTTGAGAGCAAAATGACTATATTAAGCCTTTTATTGTTTCAAAAAAAGGCCATGAATTGTTGTATGATAGATGTCTATGCAGAATAAATTCTGTCTTGTTGGGGTTTCTGTCCCTCCTGGTTCCTGCAATCTTTATTTCCCAAAGAAATCACACAGAGGTCTACATTAGTTATAAACAGATTGGCCCATTAGCTCAGGCTTCTTATTAACTCTTATAACTTATATTAGCCCATTATTCTAGACTATGCTAGCCACGTGGCTTGTTATCTCATTCATCGATTCAGGCACATCTTACCTCGTCTCTCTCTGGGTCATGACTGTGGACTAAGTCTTGCTTCTTCCCAGGATTCTCCTGTTCTCTTGCCTGGCTACTGGCCAATCAGCATTTATTTAAAATATAATTGACAGAGGGGCTCCAGTGCTCTCCTGGATCCTGCACTGCCTGCCCCGTCCTTCCTTCTGTCCCTGGATCATTGGGCTACCAGGCGGCCCTGTTTAGGTGCTGAAGAGTTCCATCTGGACGGGTGAATGTGTGCTATCCAGGGACAATAGTCCCGGAAGAGAGCACAAACACCCCTCCCCCAGCTCCTTATGCAGGGCTGTCTTTCTTACCAGGATCCAGCACCCCAGCACCTCACCCCCAACCCTGCCCTGCTGTATACTAGGACCAGTGCTCAACAACAGTTTTAAGCTCCTACTTTAAGCTCCTACTCTAAGGCTACCCATCCAGAGCAGTGAGCCTCAAGGTCCCCAGTAAGAGAGCCTGGGCACCCTCAGCCTGGGCTCCAGGGGCTCCTGTGCTCTCCTGGATCCTGCACTGCCTGCCCCATCCTTCCTTCTGTCCCTGGATCACTGGGCTACCAGGCGGCCCTGTTTAGGTGCTGAGGAGTTCCATCTGGACGGGTGAGTGTGTGCTATCCAGGGGCGATAGTCCCAGAAGAGAGCACAAACCCCCATCTCCCAGATCCTTCTGCAGAGCTGTCTTTCTTATACACCCCCCCCCCAGCCTGCATTCTCTGCAAGGTCCTTTGCTCAGGAACAGTTTTCTGCTCAAACACTAAGGCTTCCAACCAAGAGCAGTGAGTGCCTGCCTACATGTCAGGCCTCAAGGACCCCTGAAAGGGAGCACGCGCACCTTCAACTTGTGAGGTAGGGTGTCCTGTGTTCTACTCGTCCCTGCCCTGCCCCCCAAGTTCCTCCTTTTT
>NW_026068365.1:319447-320672 GCF_014885135.2 Alexandromys fortis
AAGAACTAGAAGCTGTTATCAAAAACCTCCCTACCAAAAAAAGCCCAGGACCTGATGGTTTCAATGCGGAATTCTACCAGAACTTCCAAGAAGACCTAATACCTATACTCTTTAATGTATTTCACAATATAGAAGCAGAAGAGTCATTGCCAAATTCCTTTTATGAAGCTACAGTCACTCTGATAATAAAACCACACAAAGACTCAACCAAGAAAGAGAATTACAGGCCAATCTCACTCATGAACATTGACACAAAAATCCTCAACAAAATACTGGCAAACCATATCCAAGAACACATTAGAAAAATTATCCATTATGATCAAGTAGGCTTCATCCCAGAGATGCAGGGCTGGTTCAATATACGAAAAATCTATTAATGTAATCCACCATATAAATAAACTGAAAGAAAAAAAAAACATATGATCATCTCATTAGATGCTGAAAAAGCTTTTGACAAAATTCAACATCCCTTTATGATAAAATTCTTGGGAGATTAGGGATCCAAGGGTCATACCTAAATATAATAAAAGCTATTTACAGCAAACTGACAGCTAACATCAAACTAAACAGAGAGAAACTCAAAGCCATCCAACTAAAATCAGGAACACGACAAGGCTGTCCACTCTCTCCATACCTCTTCAAAATTGTGCTTGAATTTTTAGCAATAGCAATAAGATAACATATGGGGATCAAAGGGATTCAAATTGGAAATGAAGAAGTTAAAATTTCATTATTTGCAGATGATATGATAGTGTACATAAGCGACCCCAAAAACTCCACCAAAGAACTCCTACAGCTGATAAACACCTTTAGTAATGTTGAAGGATACAAGATCAACTCCAAAAAATCAGTCGCCCTCCTATACACAAAGGATATGGAAGCAGAGAGGGAAATCAGAGAAACATCACCTTTCACGATAGCCACAAACAGCATAAAATATCTTGGAGTAACTCTAACCAAGGAAGTGAAAGATCTATTTGACAAGAACTTTAAGGCATTGAAGAAAGAAATTGAAGAGGATACCAGAAAATGGAAGGATCTTCCTTGCTCTTGGATTGGGAGGATCAACATAGTAAAAATGGCAATTCTACCAAAGGCAATTTATAGATTCAATGCAATCCCCATCAAGGTCCCATCAAAATTCTTCACAGATCTTGAGAGGACAATAATCAACTTTATATGGAAAAACAAAAAACCCAGGATTGCCAAAACAATCTTATACAAT
>NW_026068365.1:325795-342013 GCF_014885135.2 Alexandromys fortis
ACCAAAGAACTCCTACAGCTGATAAACACCTTTAGTAATGTGGCAGGATACAAGATCAACTCCAAAAAATCAGTCGCCCTCCTATACACAAAGGATATGGAAGCAGAGAGGGAAATCAGAGAAACATCACCTTTCACGATAGCCACAAACAGCATAAAATATCTTGGAGTAACTCTAACCAAGGAAGTGAAAGATCTATTTGACAAGAACTTTAAGGCATTGAAGAAAGAAATTGAAGAGGATACCAGAAAATGGAAGGATCTCCCTTTCTCTTGGATTGGGAGGATCAACATAGTAAAAATGGCAATTCTACCAAAGGCAATTTATAGATTCAATGCAATCCCCATCAAGGTACTGGCTTTGTGGGAGCCTAGGCAGTTTGGATGCTCACCTTACTAGACCTGGATGGAGGTGGGTAGTCCTTGGACTTCCCACAGGGCAGGGAACCCTGATTGCCCTTTGGGCTGATGAGGGAGGGGGACTTGACCAGGGGAGGGGGAGAGAAATGGGAGGCAGCGGTGGGGAAAAGACAGAAAAATCTTAAATAAATAAATAAATAAATAAATAAATAAATAAATAAATAAGAAAATGTGTGGATTGATTTCTGGGTTTTCTATTCAGTTCCATTTGTCCTCCTGTCTTTCTTATGCCAATACCAGGCTGCTTTCAGTACTGAAGCTCTGGAGTAGAATTTGAAGTCAGAGATTGTGATGCCTCCAGAAGATCTTTTATTGTACAGGATTGTTTTGGCTATCCTGGGTTTTTTTTTTTGCTTTTCCATATGGAGTTGAATACCATTCTTTCAAGGTCTGTAAAGAGTTTTGCTGTATTTTGATGGTCATTTCATTGCCAGCATTTTTCCTGTGAGGGCTGAAAACCAAAAAGTATGCAGTCAGATTTCATCAACGCCATTTAAGTAATTTGTGTCAGGTCCTTTTAAAAGAGCTGCATGGTTTTACAACTAAAGCTGAATCATGAAGCCTCTCTTAAATCAGAGCACTCGCCTCTAGCAAGCAGAGCCCACCTGAGAAAGTGCTGCTATCAATAAGCTGTGCTTAACTCTATTCTTTTCTGTCTAGAATTACTTCCCAAACTCTCCCACACTTAATGTAGATGCAGTTGTCCACATGGGCACCATTTGTTGTCAGAGGTTTTCCATCCTGCCCAGTTCCTTCAATTGCTAAGACCCAAAGAAATCACACAGAGGTTTATGTTAGTTACAAACTGATTAACCCATTAGCTCAGGGTTCTTATTAACTCATATATCTTATATTAGCCCATTATTCTTGTCTATGCAAGCCATGTGGCTTGGTAGTTTATTCAATGAGGTAGTCACATCTTACTTCTTATGTGGCTGAATAATGACTGCAGACTAGGACTTCCTTCTGCCCAGAATTTTCCTGTTCTCATTGACCCAACTCTACTTTCTGTCTGGTTGCCCCACCTATAATTCCTGCCTCGCTGTTGGCCAATCAGTGTTTATTTAAAATATAATTGACAGAATACAGACTATGGTCCCATACCACTTTATTTTACCATCAACCATGTCAAGGCTGAATTTACATTGCTACATTTGCTAAAATCAATCTAGTTGCCTCAAAGTCTCTCTATATTTTTGTCTGAGGTTAGGACTCTAATTATGCCACATAGTATGTGTAACAATCATTTCAGAAACAAGATAGGCACTGAAATATTTTGTAAGCATATTGCACCATGTGTTAGTTAAATTGAAAGCCCCCTCAATGAGAAGGCTTTTGTTGCATGACTGAATTACTCTTAATTCAAGACCTTTGCACAAACTTACACTACTACTTATATATAATAAACTTTTCCACTAAACATTTCTATGTTTTAATGTGTATGTGTCCATGTTTTCTGTAGATTTTAATTCATGAGATTCCATGACAATGCATAATGGGATTAATATAGATGTTTGATCTTACCCCTAGAACCTGGAGGCCAGATTTAGAGCAAGTATTTTCATAGAACCTATTGATGATTAACTACTCTATAAGAACTACAATCTACCCATTTTTATTGTGATACAGAGGAACATAAATTTTCTCCTCAAAATCTTTCACTCTATTCAAAAAATAATGGATGGTTAATTAATCTTACTTTGTCATCTAATTGCCTTAAATAACTGAAATTATATATGATTTGTTTTCACATACTGTTGCTGGCAAAGAAGGAAATAAAGTCATTTCACTGTAAAAATTAATTTGAAAAAAATAACAATGGAAATTTCTTTCTGCTTCACTTGATGACTACCTAAAAGTAGAGGAATAAACATTGGAAACCAAATATCCCATAATAAAGAAAATAAATTAAATGACACTTAGCTGTGACATTGTGGATCTATTACTATTATTGATATGAGTTATTGATGTGGGATTCTCCAATGTACTCTGTGAATACCATTTGTTAATAATAATAATAAAAAACCCTGTATTTGGCCTACAGCATAACAGAACAGAGCTGGGTAGGGAAAACCAAACTGAATGCTGAGAGAAAGAAGGCAGAGTCAAAGAGATGCCATATAGCCACCACTGGAAACAGACATGAGAGAAACTTGCTGGTAAGCCCCAGTTGGTGACTGGTGACAATACACAGATTAATGAAAATTGGTTAAATTATAATATAAGAAATAACCAATAAGAAGCTAGAGTTAATGGCTCAAGCAGTGATTTAACTAATACCATTTCTGTTTGGTTATTTTGGGACTGAACAGTCAGGAACAAACAAGTAGTCTCCCAGAACAAATTGGTGCCAAATGTATAAATAAGCAGCTTCCTTTCAAATTTCTATGCCATCATAGTCGATTAAATCCATATAAAATAAAAGCTAAAAAAAGTTATTCTAGACCCAGAAAAAAACAAAGTTAAGCATTTTCTTGGGTGGACTATGTTTGCTAGAAGCAAGCATAGGCATGTTGCTTTTAAGAGGCTTCCTGACTCAGTTGTAGCTTAAACAACTGAGCAAAAACAGCACAGCTTAAAAATGGTGGCTTTTGGTTCACCAGCACAAAGGACTCTGAATCTTTTGGGAAATTCAACTATGGGGCACTTGAAATAGGTTTGTAGGCCCAGTTGATTGTATGCCCTCTTGGGGTTACAAGAAAGTAGCTGAGACCAGGCCTTTAGCTCAACACCACCCACCGGGGCAGGTGTTGGGATGAGGTCTACAAGGAATGCACAAGCAGGAGAGCATGGTGGATTCCCACTGCCATACAGAGATATTTCCAGGCTGTGCTTTGAGGTATGTTACAGTTTTTTTTTTCCTCAGATAAAAAGGGTATATGTGCTGCATGTTGCTTCTTAGAGTTGAGGTGGTAAGGATGGCTCCCACAAGGAAGTATCAGAGACAGTAAACATTCTTTCTATAGGTTGAACTGGGTGGAACCAACAGGCAGGGCCATGATGGCTCTACCCATGAATGCTTAGCATTAAAAAAAAAAAAAAAAAAAAAAAAAAGTTCTGTTCAGGAAAGGATTACAGATATGCCATAAACACAAATCCAGATTTAAAAAAAAAAAATCTCTAAATGGCTCACCATATGTAGTAGAATGGGTGGCAGGCTGCTTGTCATCCCAGCCACCGAGCTAGTTTACACCCAAAATAACCACATGGAATTTATATTAATTACATTAGTGCCTGGCCCATTAAATCTAGCCTTTTCTTGGACAACTTTCACATCTTGATCTAACCCATTTCTAGTAATTTCTGTATTACCACAAGGTTGTAGCTTACCGGGAAGATTCTAACCAATGTCCGGCTCAGGTCAGAGATTCATGGCATCTGCCATAATTCCCTTCTTCCCAGCATTCTGTTCTGTCTGTTCCACCCACCTAAGGGCTGTCCTATCAAAAGGCCAAGGCAGTTTCCTTATTCAACCAATGAAAGCAACACATTCTACATTGACAGTGTTGGGTAAATGTATGTAGGCTTAGGAGAGAAAAGAAAATGAGTATAGAGAGTTATAAAAGAAGTAAACCATTAAAAAAAATCTTTAAAGAAAAAACAATCTTGTAAAAAAAGAAATAAAGAAAAATAAGCCACATAAAGATGGAATATACACAGAGAGTCTTGATTACATATTATTTTTTTTAACTGCTGAGAGACATTTGATTCTCCAGACTGTTAAGCTAAACCAACATATATGTTTTAAAGGTTTTTTGACTTCAAAGTTTGAGTCTAAGTATATATACATATGACCTGTTTTCACAGTATACATTGCTTTGGAAAACAGGGTGTTCTTTTGTTTCCTCAAAGATGAGAACCTGTGGAATTCTTCCTGACTAATGTGATTTAATGGAACATGATCCTGAAAGGTCACGTTAAGCACCCCCAAAAAATTACTTCACACAAACAAAAGCAGAAAGCAATTTAGAGAAAACTACATCCATATTCTCAAATATTGTTTATAAATGTTTCTTTACATTTAAATATGAATATGCTATGGAAATTTTCATTGGTTTGGATCTTGGTTTATTGATACAAATTTAAGGTTAATTTTGTTATATGTATATTTCTGCTCTTGATTAAGGTATTACTTTTGTGCATCTTATGTATAATAAAGTAACAAGTAAATAGATAGTCACTTAAAAGAGTCAAGCTTGTAGTGATGTTAGATTTCTAGATGTACAGAGATGCATTTCAGTTAAATAGATATTCTTGAAATCTTTCAAAGACATTCCAAATATGGTATTTAAAATGTTTTAATAAATTAGAACTTTTCATGAGGGGAGACACATCTGCTCCTGGAAGCATCAATTACTTCAAGAAAAGGATTGTCATAAAAGAGGCTCCTTAGAAGAGTTTGCTAGCCATTTTTGCAAGAAGCTGTTCTTGCCTGGACCGCTTGATGTTATCCTGCATGAACTAGACATGCAGGACACACAGAAAAGAACTGTTGAACATGCTTAAAAGTGAGGGGCTCTTTCAGGGTTCCAGCTTCATGAAAGTCTGCCAGACATTCGGCAGAACACAGAAGAAAGAAACTGATGGCATTTGTCATTATAGGGCAAAATAGATCTTCAAATTTCCTGCTTCATTGAAAATTCTACTGGGTACTCTGTGCTTGTAGGCTAAAGATGGATCTTCCAATGATACAGAAGAACTTTGGGTGATTGAACAGGCATCAATAGGTTTCTGTAGATTCTAGAGTTTGAAAGTTGCTTACAATGCACTTTCTGTATACTTAGATAATAGTATATCTTTCTGGAGTCTTTGATGGAGTTGAAGAATAGATACTTATAGTTTTCTTTAGGTATAATAAAAGATAAAGTAGATATAAATATTGCAACTATAATTCTTGCTTGATAACTGTTGTGTTTTATGTAAATACTATGTTAAAGGTAAAGCACTCCTTTTTATTTAAATAGAAAACAGGAGGTGAAGTGGGATTCTGCTCTGTATGCTGTGAATACAATTGGTTAATTAAGAAACTGCATTTGGCTTATAGCAGGGCAGAGCAGTGCAAGGAAAGGTAAATTAAACTGAATGCTGGTAGAAAAAAGGTGGAGTCTAAGAGATACCATGCAGTTCCCACCACGAACAGACATGCTGGAAAATTGCTGGTAAGTCACAGTCACTTGGTGATATAAAGATTAATAAAAGTGGGTTAAATTAAGAAGTAAGTGTTGTGTGTGGAGCAGCGGGCTACATTCCCACCTGGTTCCCACACGGCTAGCTTAGCCCCGGAAATAATTACACAGAAACTGTATTCTTTTAAACACTGCTTGACCCATTAGTTTTAACCTCTTATTGGCTAGCTCTTACATATTGATCTAACCCATTTCTAATATTCTGTGTAGCACCACAAGCTGGCTTACCAGGAAAGATCTTAACCTGCATCTGTCTGGAGTGGGAGAATCATGGTGACTACCTGCCTCAGCTTTTTTCCTCCCAGCATTCTGTTCTGTCTACTCCGCCTATCTAAGCTGCTGTCCTATCAAAAGGGCCAAGGCAGTTTCTTTATTAATTAACCAATGAGAGCAACAGATAGATGACACTCCCACATCAAGTAAGAGTTAGCCAATTAGAAGCTAGTGCTAATGGGCCAAGCAGTGATTTAAGTAGTACAGCTTCTGTGTGGTTCTTTTGGGTCTGAGCAACTGGGAAGAACAAAATGGCCTCCTACAACAGGTGGTGTCATTGTTTTGTGATCCATCAAGTGAAACATTCAAACTATGATAAAAAATTATTTTTTACTTGTGTTTTAATGTACCAAGTCTTATATGGAAAACTGGGAACACAAGTTGTTTTAACCATATATAGTAATTCAAAATTATGTGCAACACCAAATATAAATTATTCAAACAATAAATTCAAAGACTTAGAAGGTTAGTCTGCTAATTGAAAGATCATCCAGCACAACGGACCTATAGTACATGTCTATGTCAGAGTTCTAGACATAGTCCAATACATTTCAAGAGCAAGAAATCTGAGTCTTTACTAACCATATGCAGCCAATTCAGGTTATGTTATTTTAAACATGTTTGCAGCATAACAATTGAAGATTGACTAAACAGGAGAAAATGTACATAAAGGAAACAGGATGCTCACACAATCTAACAGTATATTGGTTATCTCTGAAACAAACAATGAAATTTTTCCTTCAGAAAAAAAGTTAACAAGCCTGTCATTTCTTTTAAACCAGTGTGAATGTTGTTAGTATATAAACAGATGGGAGGCATACAAGTGTGACAAATCCTAAAATTCACTTTGATTATGTTGTGTTTTATAAACATGAATATTCATAAGAAACCACCTCAATTACTACTGTTTTGGATTTCTGGTACTTTTGATATATATATATATATATTTTTTTATTTTTAAAGTAGAAACATGTACAGTTGATGTTCATTTAGATAATAACCTGATAACTCCTTATTCCTTCCCATAATTATGTGACAGGTTTTAGATTTTTAATTTTTTTGTGGGGGAAACAGTATATTTGAATCTTTAGAATCAATCTGGAAGACTTTACTTGAGCCAGTATAATGTACCAGTGAATTTGTAAACTTTCTACTATGACATTGATTATGAGAGAGAATTTTTAATCCTTTCTTACTCAAAAGTTTTATCTTTTATTTAGTTCAATATGCATCTTCCTATGACCAAACAAACTGTCAGTGAGTTGAAAATGACATGGTTTTTAACAAAGTTAGGTTGAAATATAAGTTTTGATATGTTGAATTCTTAATATGATTGAACTTGATGAATCATAAGTTCAAATTGGATTCTCATATACCTAAAGTAAACAGACACATATACATAGAAAGTGAAAGAATCTAAAACTTATTAAATCAACATCTTCCTAATTAGATTTCCATGTAACCAACTAGTGGAAAACATATAATCTTTTCACAATTTCTCCATATTTATTCAATTTGTTATGTAGGTATCAGAATTTACTTTCATTTTAAATTAAAAATTCTATCCATATTGATTTATTTAATGTAGATTATAGAAACTGAGGACATGCACATGTGTTTTATGGCTATTTTCTCCACATTCTGAATTGAAACATTTCATTCAATAGTGATTTAGGAGTGTCATAGCCTCAGAAAGTTAGCAGAGGGCCATATGTCTGTAAGGACAATGGAAGGCTAACAAAACAACATGCTATAGTAGGTTTGAGAACAACATGCATGAGTTGGTTCTCTCCTTCTACACTGGATTCTTGGTTCAAACACAGATTTTCAGGCTTGATGGAAAATGCTATTACTCACTGAGATAATACATTCGCTTCTCACAGTTTCTTTTGGGGAATCCATTTTTTTCTATGCTTCAATTGGTCTTATGTAATTTAAATTCCATTCTTATAAACTATTTATTATTTTGTCTTATTTGTCTGTAGTTTAACTCTTTGGTTAAAAAAAATACCTGGAGACTTTAATGAGTTAAGAATTTATGTTGTTCTGTTAATTAGTGAAACTCTCAACTATCAATGGCTGTATGAAAGAATTCATTCTAGGAAAAAAAGAATTCATTCTAGGTTTGAAAGGAGACTATGCTTTCAGCTTAGATAAGAATAATGATAAAGTTGCATTCATATAGTTGCAAATGGATTCATTGTAAATGACAACAATATTGGGGTATAAATCTAGTCTTTGCTATTCAGTATGGTACATAGCATTATGTGTTGCCAGTCAATATGTTAGCTATAATAACTAAAAAGGCTGGTGGTGTAATTGTACCTCGAATTTTAAAATTAGAAGTTGGAAAATAATTGACAACATAAATTTCTTGCAAAGGCTTAAGCTCCTCAATGAAACTACATGTTTTTGGTTCCAAGATTAGATTAATTTATGTTTCCCTTTCTTTAATTCATTCTTCAGTACTTTATATTGTCATGTATACTTCCAAAAAGTGTTTGATTGTACATGATTGTTTGTGTGGGTGTATAGCCCTTCATAATTTAGAATAAAAGATACCATATATATTTTAATTATTTTGAATTTTAATGTAAAAGACTGAAAAGTTCTTTTAAAATGTTATTCACTTTCCATTAGCAGCATTATATGGAAGTATAAGAAAAAATAAATGAGTTATTAAATAAAATATGTATGTTGCATTTTCAAATATTAAAAAGCTATTCTAAAAAGTAATTCATTTATGATTAATGACACTCCAAAGAAATTTAAGAAATAAAATCCAAATTATTTATAAAATAATGAAGTTAGTAACAGGATTTCAATTGCTTGCACTAATAAATAAAATATACAGTTGAAAACTAATTAAGTATACATTTTTCATGTAATACCTCATTGGCATTAGACCACTTGCAACTAATAGTTTTGATATCTTAGGAAAATATATTAATGTTAGTGCATTTCAAATATAAAAGACAGGAAACTACATGGATATACTGTTTTTATATGAAATTATGGCTCATGCTATGACATATTTAACTAAAATTAGACAAATATTATTATAAATTGTGAGTGCCCTGAGCCTCTTATAGTAAAAAGCATATGCCATATTGATTATATTTTGATCCTACTCTAATTTTTACACCAAAGATTTATATTTATCAATCAAAGTGAGGAGATAATATCATATTGTGACTTCAATATTTGTATAATATTGGCTTACTTAATATGTCTTAAAGAACTTAAATAATACTCACAATAAGCATGAATACGAAAATGTAAATAAAGTGTGTACTGAGAGAGAGAAATATAAACACTATTATTCCTGAGTACTAATTCATTTATTCAAGTCAATTCCAGATGATATCAGTCTTCCAATCACCTAAGAAATATACCCTATGAAAAATGAGTACTTTTCAATTACAACTTTTATTGCAGTGATAAAAATAATAAATCTATTTGTTCTGACATTTTAATATCTGTGAGAGGAAAATACTCGAGAAATTGTTAGAAAATTATTCTTTTTTTATATAGTAAGGATTTTGAAAAATGCATATTATGCTTCAATGAAATAGATTTGTTCTTTTATTAAATTAATTAAATTTGTGCAAAGTTCTTTTTCCTTATAACTCTTTAATCTAAGCAACACTGGGAGTAATGGAAAAATGTATGGCCTCTTAATCCTAATTTTCTTTCTCACATTAAACTAGGCTTGTGATTCAAAGTCACTTAGCAAACATCATTTACTTTATCCATAAAATTGAGGGAAGTTACTGAACTCGATCAGTGATTGTTAAACATTCTTTTCTAACTATTTTTTCATTATATAAATATTTTTTAATTTTTATTTAATATGAAAATTATTCCCTGCAATAAAATACTAGTACCATAAAAATTGACTTAGGCTTTATAAAAAGACTGTGAACATAACTGATCTCTAATTGAGATGATTATCCATTCTAAAATTCTTAAAAAAAAACATTTTCTTTTAAATATTATTTACATTTGAGGAATGTAATCCATAGTAGGTCCTACATTTACTTTATCAAAGGTGCAAAGCAATGCTTAGAACATCTCAATTCAATGATCTACATCCTCAGATCAGGAAAAATCATATTGGACTGACAAATTTTAATGTAATTCCTAAGCTCTGATGTGAGAAATTCCCTTTATTTTTTTACCTAAAAGTGTTCCTTCCTTTTATATGTACTTTCATTATAAATGCATTTTCATAAGTGGTAAATAAACATGACAATACTAATTTATTTTCATGGACACTTGGCAAATACTTTTATGCATCTGATATTTTGCAATGTACACCATTGCAAAACTAAAGAATATTATTTATTTAACCATTAGCACATTTCTAAAATCCTGATATAAGTAAGCAAGTACAATAATCTATAGTAAACTTAAAGAGTTATGAGTTGTAAAAATACAACACTAAGTTTGATAATTATAAAGACATTTGAAAGCTCAGTGTATCATTTTAACCAACACCATATTGAAAACAAATTTTGACAGAAGATAATCTACTAAGCTCTTAGAGATCTATGTAATGCCACTTTCTTTATCTATTCACATCAATTAAAACTTTGCATGCAATGAATTAATTACTTCATTTCTAATAGTTATTCATTTTATCTGTGCTGGAGGAGGGAAAGATATTTTATAGTTCTTTTGTCCAGTCATAAAGCAGTATCTACAATAACACTCAATGATATTTTGATTCAATAGGGCTAATCATTATAGTTTGTTTTATGCATATTATTCAGTATTATTATTTAGACTCTGTAAATGAGTCATATTTTACTGATGTTACTTTTAGCGTCATGTTCTGTCCATTCTACAATGTTGATAACATAATAGATTCCATATTTGCAAATTATTTAATACTTAATCAATTCCTATTCTCTTCTCATATTAAGTGTCCTGTCACCACATCCACATTAGGAAAGAAACACTCTTCTAAAGAAAAAAAAAAAAAAACAGAAACAAGTAAACAAACCAGAAAATTGAAGAAGGAAAGGAATTAAACTCACAGTATAGTTTTAATACACTGAGTTCAGGACTCTTATTTTTACTACTAATTTGTTGTTGAGAGTATGTGCTTGTCCAACTGTATTTCTTCTTTCCATTGATTTCAATAGAAATAAGGCAAGAGTTCTACCACAAAGCTAGATTACAAGTCCTATTTCTGAAACTTCATCAGGCTAGAAATATAGCTGCTAATGAGGTAGCATAAAAATCAAATCACATATATGTATATATATATATATATATATATATACATATATATATATATGCCCATGTATTTATAGTTGAATTAAAATGTTTATAATTCTTATTGTTTCTAGAAATAAATGATAAGAGATAAATGATAAGAATTAAATAACTTTTAATAACCCCAACATGGTTGAAAATGCATAGCAGATCTTCTCAGCATTTGAGAGTGGTAGGGAGAGTCCATTACTTCTCTCATCTGACATATGAGGATTTTAGGTCTAGAAAGAAACACATGCAATAAAAATATAATTAGATGGGTTAACAGAACATATGTTTCATGAAAGAAGACGGAGAATCCTTGCAATTAAAGATTTAAGTGGGAAAGAGAACACAGAAAAGGATAAGGTAGGGAAGGGTTTAACCAAATCAAGTTATATAGAAAAAGGCCCACGTGAATCTACTAGTTTCCAAGCTAATTTCAAAATATATATTCTTAAGGAGTTTGAATAGAGGCAGCCTACATGAGTAGATAGATTGCAATTGAATTGAAGTGACAAACCTATGGTATCTTTACAAACTGTTATGGTTCCCATCACCCAGAACTTTGGCTGACACGTGGAAGTTCCAGGGCCATGTGTGTGCCAAAAAGTACTCAAGAAACTTATATATCCACCCAGGGTCTTCAAGCTTTGTGTGACCTACATGCAGCATGGTCACATCTCCTATGCATGACACAGCTACATAAGCCCTTTTGCACATGTACTCATGCGCCCTTTTGCCCTGTGCTCATGCGCTAGGCAGCCTTTAAAAGCTGGACATGCCTTCTCCACCCTCTTTCCCTGCACCGACTTCCTTGGGACTGCAAATGTCTTTCGCTCTCTTAATAATCACTTAAAGTGGGTTTCATTGTGTGTTTCCAAGGCATTCTCACTTGCACCTGGTAATTTCATTGGTGTTGAGTCTCAGTTTGCTCTCCTTCTTCCTCTTTGAGGGCCAGGACCCTGAACCAGGTTTTTCCACAACATCCTGCGTTCCATCTGCCCAGATGCAACTCCTATGCACACCCGAAGCTTCAATCAGTGACCCTTTTCCCTTCTGGTAAGCTCCGAACCTGAAGACTTGACCATTGAGTTCCTACAACCCTCTGGAACAAGAATAAACCCAACCACAGCATTCAATGCTACAGTTGAGACCTTTACTGACATTTACCTCTCATTGTTCCCCACAACAAAAAACTGAGAATTGGCATTGCCACAGTTCAGATTTTTTTCTTTATTTGACCCACTTGGAAGGGGTCCTATCGCCACTGCCACTGCCACCATGCAGACCCTGTTCCCTTAAGTTTCAGAGGATACCAAGATCAGTTATGTTTTCTCTAGTACCAGAAGAATAAAGTTTTGCCACCGTACTCAGCTTTCCTGTACTAGAAACTCCATATGCTCTCCTTTATGATTCTCATTTTTTTCCTCTTTCTCCTATATGCTTTACCAATTTCTCTCTTTCTCCAATGTCATACTTAAATTTCCAGTTAACCATTCATCTGTTGTTACAGGGACCATCATTAAACAAAGAGTTGGAGGTGCAAGACTGTCAGATGCGCAGGTGGAAAAAAAAAAAAAAAAACAAACAATAAGAGTTTGAGGACATTCACACCCACAGACTCCAAAGTGAAACTCACAAAACAGATTTTAATGTAACAGGATTATCATTAGCAGTGTCTCCTGGATTTTAAGGATATATCGTGATGCTAAAAAAAAAAAAGTTCCTTAAGATTTGCTTCAAGTAAAACATTAAAAGGTCTAATAATTTCTTTCTTCTCTTCCCTCCACTCCCACTATACAACTATTCATAATCTTTCATTACAACACTATACTGTCATAACCACAAGCTTTTAATACGTCTAAAATTTATCACTTTTTATAAATTTAAACATTCTCATAAGGTCCAGGGAGCCATATATTGGAAACACCTCAACAGTCCAGACTCACCCAGATTAAGTATCATTTAATTCTCCCCGGGTCTCAGGACCCCTGGAAAACTCCTTCCCCCATCTGAAGAACCCAGAGAAAGTCCCTCAATCTTCCATGTTTGGACCCTTCTTCCTCAATAACCAGGATCTAAAAGTTTTCTAAAGATAATCTTTGGCTTTGGCAGCATCATGTCAGGTCTAAGCTCCCAATCAGACAGTTTCACAGGGCCCAGGAAACACAGAAGTAACCATCTACTCCAGAATGTTGTCAAGAACCCCAACTCTCTGATGCCCACAAGCATCAAGGAGGTAGCCTTGAAAAACCCACACCCCATTTCTACCCATTGATAATCGTTAACTTTCCCAAACTTTTTATAATAAACAAAGGTTGGAATGTTATGGTTTCCATCACCCAGCATTCTGGTTGGCACTTCTGGGTTCCAGAGCCATGCATGCACTGACAAGTGCTCAAAAAACTTACATAGCCACCAAGGTCGTCAAGCCCTATGTGACTTCTGTGCAGCATGGTCATGTCACCTATGCATGACACAGCTACATAAGCTCTTACGTGCATGTGTGAGTACCATCACCTATGAATGACACAGCTATGTAATCCCTTGTGCTCTTGCACGAGCCCCTTTTGTGCATGTGTTATGCAGTCTTTAAAAGGAAGACATGCCTGCTACTGGCTCTCTCCCTGCAACAACTTCTTCAGGCCTGCATACATGTCTTTCTCTCTCTTAATAAACTCATAAATTGGGTTTGGTTGTATGTTTCATTATCTGTTCTGGCTTGAGCCCAGTAACTGCACAAACAACAAAGCCCATTGCCATTTTTGTGGTTACCACTATAACTATATACTAAGACTATATTAATAAAGACACCATACCCTTTGGGTGCAGAACTTAAAGAAATCTATTTCAAACTGACAAGAAAACTCCCTCTCTGGTGGGTAACTTTCATAGTGTTAGGGGAGAAAATATTTCAATGATATTACTCAGCACTGAATCCTTCATACTATAATACCAGACTGCTGTGTGACTATTATGAAATAGCAAACCACTTTTTCATTATATTTGGGAACTGTTCTATAGGAAGAAATTCATATTTAATATTGTAGACTTATTCAAATATTCATAGCTGGAGAGTTCATAAGCCCTCAGATGGAACATTGTTTCTACATCATTGTTTTGTGATTATAATATCATTACATTTCTCCCTTTTCTTTTTCCACTCAAAACCTCCCATATAACCTACCCTGTTCTCTTTCAATTCCTTGTCTTATTTTCATTAATTGTTATTTCATCCACATATGTATGTATAGAGAAATACATATTTCTTTGCTTTACAGAAGCTTCTCAGTTTTAGGAGGTCCCATTTATTCAATGTTGCCCTTATTGTCTGTGCTACTGGGGTTATATGTAGGAAGTGGTCTCCTGTGCTCATGTGTTGCAGTCTACTTCCCACTTTCTCTTCTATCACCTTGAGTGTGGTCAGATTTATATTGAGGTCTCTAATCCATTTGGACTTGAGTTTTGTGTATGGTGATAGATATGGATCTATTTTCATTATTCTACAGGTTGACATCCAGTTATGCCAGCACCATTTGTTGAAGATTCTTTCTTTTTTTAATTGTATACTTTTAGCTCCTTTGTTGAAAATCAGGTGTTCATGAGTTTGTGGACTAATATCTGTGTCTTCTATTCGATTCCATTGGTTGACTTCTCTGATTTTATTCCAATACCAAGCTGTTGTCATTACTGTTGCTCTGTAATAGAGCTTGAAGTCAGGGACGGTAATGCCTCCAGAAGTTCCTTTAATGTATAGGATTGTTTTGGCTATCCTGGGATTTTTGTTTTTCCATATAAAGTTAATTATTATTCTCTCAAGTTCCGTGAAGAATTTTGTTGGGATTTTGATGGAGATTGCGTTGAACTTATAGATTGCTTTTGGTAGAATTATCATTTTTACTATGTTGATCCTAACCATCCAAGAGCATGGATCCTACTGAATGGGAGAAGATCTTCACCAACCATGCATCAGACAAAGATCTGACCTCCAAAATATATAAAGAACTCAAGAAATTAGACTTTACAATTCTAATTAACTCAATTTTTAAAAAAATGGGGCACTGAACTGAAGAGAGAATTCTCAACAGAAGAAGTTCAAATGGCCAAGAGACACTTAAGGTCATGTTCAACTTCCTTAGCTATCAGGGAAATGAATATCAAAACAACTTTGAGATACCATCTTACACCTGTCAGATTGGCTAAAATCCAAAACACCAATGATAGCCTTTGCTGGAGAGAATTTGGAGTAAGAGGAACACCCATCCATTGCTGGTGGAATGCAAACTTGTGCAACCACTGTAGAAATCAGTGTGGCAGTTTCTCAGGAAATTCGGAATCAACCTACCTCAGGTTCCAGCAATTCCACTCTTGGAAATATACCCAAGAGATGACCAATCATACTACAAAAGCGTTTGCTCAACTATGTTCATAACAGCATTATTTGTAATAGCCAGAACCTGGAAACAACCTACTTGCCCCTCAATGGAAGAATGGATAAAGAAAGTGTGGAATATACACACACTAGAGTACTGCTCAGCAGTTAAAAACAATGACATCTTGATTTTTGCATGCAAATGGATGGAAATAGAAAACACTATCCTGGGGCTGGAGAGATGTCTCAGAGGTTAAGAGCATTGCCTGCTCATCCAAAGGTCCTGAGTTCAATTCCCAGCAACCATATGGTGGCTCACAACCATCTGTAATGAGATCTTGTGCCCTCTTCTGGCCTGCAGGCATACACACAGACAGAATATTGTATACATAATAAATAAATATTTTTTTTAAAAAAAAGAAAGAAAACACTATCCTGAGTGAGAAAACCCAGACCCAAAAAGATGAATATGGTATGTATTCACTCATTTATGGACTCTAGCCATAAACCAAGGTCATTAAGCCTATATATTTCACAAGCCCAGAAAAGAGAAATAACAAGGTGAACCCAAAGAAAAACATATATAGATCCTCCTGGAAATTGGAAGCAAACAAGATTGCAGGGCAAAAGGTTTGAGCATAGAGTTGGGGGCAAGGGTAGGGGTAAAGGTAGGGAAAGGGGAGAGGGAAGGGAGAAGGGAAGG
>NW_026068365.1:343415-344830 GCF_014885135.2 Alexandromys fortis
AGAGGTAGAAACATGCATGCATACAATAGTCAATATAATTTAACTTTGTATCAATATACAAAAATCGATATCAATATACTTGTCTAAAAACAGTACCTCACAATTATAAATCTATTATCCCATCATCCCTCTTTTTTTTTTCAAAATGATCCCTGAGCTTATAAAATTCCTCCCCCAACCTCCCAACCCCTAAATGATGTCCCTAAACCCAGGGGCAAACTTTACTGGGAGAGGGGACTTCATCCTCTAGAATTACTTCCAGCTGTCATGGGGGCGACGTTCTTTCTGGGCGATCCTGTGAAAGTAAAATGATGGTTAAATTTCAAGATCAATGTCTTTTAAAATTGCAAATAGTCTCTGAGTATTTTGTGGAGGTCTGGCAAGAATGTTGTACAAGATGTGCACCATTTCAGCTAACCAAGTTGGGATCGTCTTGTAGTAGCGCTATTAGTATCATGACAGCATATCAACCAGGTAGAGTTGTTGTTGTAGGGCCCCATCTTCTTCCTGGACACTTCAAATGTCACTTCAGGAAAGACTCATTGTTTATTGTAAAAAACTTAAACATTAATCATACACACACACACACACACACACATATATATATATACATTCAATGAAAGAAATGATAGATATATTCAATGAAAAGTATGATAGATATGAAGACAAGCAAAGATATTTTCTAAACTCATATTTTTTTCTGTCCCATATCATGGCTCTTGACATGAGACAGAAACTCCAGAAACTCTGGGTTTTTCTCTTACCAACAGGCTTGGAAGTGGAGAGGGACTGAGCCATAGTCCAACTTCAAACCCAGCTCTATAAATTTAGAAATATGGTTTTATATATTTTACTTACACAACTCATTCAGTTTTCTTGATATTTCCTATTGGGCAGGTATCTTTCCATCTGTCAGTATCCAAACATCCATGGTCTCTTGAATTTTTCAAAGATGAGTGTTTTCCTGTGGAGATAATAACAGAACCCTGCCCCCATTCTATAAATTTTTCTTACCACCTGTATGAATATCATCATTGTGGATGAGTTGTCATTTCTCCTTTCAAAGAGGTTTCTCCTCCTCAAATCGAAACTTTATTAATTTTGATGGTATCAACAATTTTTCTTCTCCTGTGGAAACAAGAGCAAAACCCCTTCCCCAACGTAGCACATCTCCTGGCTTCCATTGAGAGGTCAGCACATCTTTGAAATATATTGATTTAGTTCAGCAGACTTTTCCATTATCCAATGTCTTTCTGCTGCTGTCATTCCTTTCTCATTAGCGGTAAGAAAATTCAAGGTTAATAAAGCATTATGTAATCTATTTCTGGGGGTATTTTCGGTCCCTTTCTGTTTGTTCAGCATATCCTTTATAGTACGATTTGATCTTTCTATAACTGCCTGACCTGTAGGATTAT
>NW_026068365.1:348710-357175 GCF_014885135.2 Alexandromys fortis
TTCCTAAATGATAGAATATGCAAAAGAATACTAAAACCTAGTAGCCAGTAAATTAAGTTATCCTCATAGTCATATAAACCTTGCATGATAAGACCCATTGTATTGTTAGCCCAAACAGTTAAATTCATGTTGGAAATGAAAACTGCCATATTACCTATTATCCAGCATGGTGCACTGTTGCCAAGTCATGACGAAAACGGGTTCCTGTTTGAGGGTCTGTCTGCAACGAATGGTTCCTGCCAGTGGTGACCACTGGATTTGGAGCCTGTTCTGGAACTAGCTCTTGTAGAACTGGCTGGCCTCGAAATCACCGAAATCCGCCTGTCTCTGCTTCCCAAGTGCTGGGATTAAAGGCATATGCCACCACCGCCCTGCTGGCCTCTCTGGATATTATAGGCCTGAAGGCCGAGTGTATCTCGGACTCGGCACTGGGGCCTAAGTCACAAACTAAACAAAAAACGGCGTACAGGGAACCATAAACCCAGAATCCAGGGGTAGAGAAGAGTAACCCGGAAGCCGTGTATGCCTCCACGTGACAGAGTCACCCTGAGGGGTTGCAGCTTCCTCAACCGGCAACCACATGCTCTGGTTCGCACCACTTAAGAGCTGTACTTCCAAGGGAGATTTAAAAACGACTCAGAAAAGAGTAAACCACACAGGCAGAGACTACGCGGGCCTGTGGAGTTTAAATCTACGTGGAGGGGCAGACGATAGGGTGAGTGGGGACTTGATGTCAATATGAGGTGACTAAAAAATTATAAAGAACTGCAGCAAGAAAAGCCAGTGTGTGATAATTTATATTAAACTGCTGGCTCCACGCACAAGGCACAGGCTACAAGGCTGCCGCAAGGCACAGGCCACGGCTGAGGAAGGGAGGGCTCGCGCCAAGCCGAGCTTGCGGCCGGCAGCCGAGCGGGGGAAGGAGAGGTCCTAAAATCCAAACGTTCGGGCGCCAGATAAAGGTGTAAGTCACGAAAAATGCCACACCAGTTTGGAGTTATGATTAATAGGGTGTTATTTATTTAAAGGGGAAAAAACTTACAGATCACCGTCCCAGACAACTGCACAACCAGGAAGGGAGTCTAGTCTCCAGCGGAGCAGGAAGTGAAGAAAGAGAGCAGAGGAAGTAGCCGCTTTTTTAAAGGGAGAGAGATCACGCCCCAATGGGCTGGTATCACAGCAGCTATTGGTTGGAGGGGCGGAAGGACCTCCAGCAACAAAATATTACCATAGAATCTTTGTCCGGTGACGGATGGAGATAGAGACAGAGACCCTCATCAGAGCAACGGACTGAACCCCAGAGGTCCAGTTAAAAGACAGAAGGAGGGAGAAGACGAGCAAGGAAGTCAGGACCAGGAGAAATCGGTCCACCAACTGAGGCAGTGTGCCTGTTCCTATGGGAGCTCACCAAATCCAGTTGGACCCAGTCTGAATGACTATGTGATCAAACTGGACTCTCTGATTGTGGTTGACAATGGGGCCTGACTGAGAAGCCATTGATAATGGCACTGGGACTTGTTTTTACCACATGTTCTGGCTTTTTGGGACCCTAATCTATATGGATGCACAGCTCCCTAGGCATGGATGTAGGGGGGAGGCCCTCGGACTTCCCACAGACAGGGTTCCTTGCCCTCTCTCAAGCAGGGTGGGAGAAGGAGGAGGGGATGTGGTGGAGCCGGAAGGGATTGGGAGGAGGGAAGGAAGTGTAAATAATTGAATGTAAAAATAAAAATTATTAAAGAATATATATTTCTAAATATAACCTACTCATTCTGTTTAATGTTAATTATATGTATGTACTCCAGGATTTACCTTTAGCACTGGAATGTGTTCCTTCCTAAAAAAGACCATCTCTCCTATTTCAAGCATTATCCACTTGTTTGTAGTTCTTTGTGTAGAGATGATTCCTTGTAGACTTTTACCTATCCAGTTTGGCATTTTTCTTGGTGTCTTCTTTATGAAAATCACATTTGTTTGGATGTTGATGAGATCTTTTGAGACGATATTTTGATGTTATTAGGAGACACAATTTCAGGACAAACTCCTTTATCTCTTGTTCTTATACCATCCTTTGCACTCATCTGCAATGTTTTCGATAGCCTCAAGTGCAAAAGTGTTTTGTAGTTGTATTCATTGTGATTGGTCTACACATTTCTTAATTTTTATTGACTGTGCTTTTATGCAGTGATGTCCATTTGTTGCAAAGTGAAGATTCTTAAGGGGTGAAGACTCTGATTATCTTTGGGTATAAGAAAAATGTTTATAATTTTTTTGTGAATTAATTATTCTGGATTAGTAAATTAGTCATAGATTCTCCTCTAGTAACAATTACTTCACTATCACCAGCAAATCACCATAGGCTGTAGTAATGTCTGTATAATTTGGGATTAACAAACAGCTCTCTAATTGGACTCAATAACCATGACTTCACTATCACCAGCACAACTACCATAGGGTGTAATAGTATCATGTAGAATTTGGTTTAACCAACAGCTCTATAATTGTACGAAGCAAGAGGGAAAGCTTAACTGGTACTGGAAACTGCACTCCACTTTTTAAAAATAACCCAAGGTATCAGACTTTTTTTGCCACCAACCAGCTCCCAAAAATGATAATAGAACCTTATTGTTAGTTTTGAATACTTGGACTAGCTTAGGATTCCTTCTGGTCAGCTCTTTTAACTTAAATTAACCTGTTTCTCTTCATCTATATTTTGCCTTTGGGGATTATAATGACATCTTGATTATGTATTAACCAGTAAAGCTTCCCTACAGATCAGAGTGCAGAGATAAGCCACTAGAGGCCAGGTAGTGGTGGCACACATCTTTAATCCAGGACTTGACAGACAGTGTCAGAGGTTAGTTTAAACTGACAGAGGTTAGTTTAAAGGCCACCCTGGGTTACACAAAAGGGATTCTGTGTAAAACAGAAAAGCAGCTCACACAAAGGTGATCCTAGAATTTAGGATCACATGTCTTTAATCCCAGCACTATAGAAGGTGAGACAGGAATAATATGGCTGGGTGGAGAAAGGAATATATGTAGAAGGAGACAGGAGCTCAGTGTAGTCTGAGGTTTTGTAGAGACAGTTGCAGACTGATATTTGTTGGATACAGTTGCAGTATGAGGTGTAGTAGAGATAGATGCAGTCAGGGTATGCAGTCTGATAACAGGATTGCCGTTTTAGTCTGAGTCTTGGTAGAGCTAAAATATCTCTCTAATGACTGATTGCTCTGCTTCTCTGATTTTTATTGTTAATTACGATTAGAATTCATGCTACAGGACTTTTTTAAACCTTTCTTTTCTTTGTATTTCTTTCTATCTTTTTCTCTCCATCCCTCAATCCTTCCCTCCCTGCCTCCCTTCTTTCTATCTATCTATCTATCTATCTATCTATCTATCATCTATCTCTATCTATCTATCTATCTATCTATCTATCTATCTATCTATCTCAATTTCCTGTTCTCTCTATGTCTAGATAGCTGGTGACTGTCTGGTTTCTGTTCCAGAACATCACTATTCTCTATTCTTTCTCTCTCTTCCTCCCCTGAGTATAGATTACTCATCTTATTTATTTTTAGTGCCTGGCAGTCCTGCCTTTCCCTCTTCTGTTTATCTATTGGCTGTTTAGCTATTGATTAGAACAATCTGATACCTAAGTTTGGCAAGGTGAAACAAATGCAACACATCTTTCTATAATTAAATGTACATTCTTGCATCATAAAACAAATGCAGCATGAAAAATATAACACACATTTATACCATTAAAATAGTATCCCACAGCATAAAAATATAACACATTTTTACATAGTTAAATGTTCCACAAGAACCCATGAATCCCAATAAGTTCTGTATATCTATATGTGTAAGAGCATGGGATCATCCACTGGATCATGGACAACCAAACAGGGATAACACACACAAAGAAACATGATTCATCCTTCCCAGGAAAAGCTATTATTGCAAATAGCTCCTCACTTAGGTGTTAGCCATAATTAGCTCTTCCTAAAGAAACATAAGCTACAGTTGTGCACAATGGCTCCTCTGAAGTATTATATTCTCATGATAGAATATTACTGATGATAAAGAATGCACTCTAATGACATACATAATAACATGGATGTATCTTAAAGAATTGAGCTAACTAAAAGTGGCAAGTATAAAATAATGCTTCTGACACAAATTCTGGAATAACTCAAAATTATTTAAAGAAAATAAATGAAATTTTTTCCCATAAAACAGAGATGGGGGTTGTGGTAGTATAAACTGATAAAAAGGTTGAAAATTAATCTTTTCCAAGTTGAGTTACTTTCATATTTAACAAAACTTTTGCATATATTATAGATTATTCCTATAAATCTTTTACCCAGCTTCCATTATTGGTAATATCTTATGAAATAATTATATATATATATATAATATGTAATTTATATAACAATTATATATAATATATTTATATATGTTGTATATATATATATATACATATGCAACATTAAGAAGTTGACATTGCTAAGATACAAACTCCTTGCCATTTGTATTATTTCAGTTTTTCTCTCCCCACTTACTATTTTTTTCATATTTACCATGATCAAACTCACTGTATTTTGTTACATTTAGTCACAAAGATTTAGGGTTTTTTGTTGTTGTTGTTGTTTGCCATGTTTGTTTTTTTTTCATCATTAGTCCTTATGAGCAATTTGTGTAGGGATAAGCCAGCCCATTGGGGGCGGGCTGGCCTCGGGCGAGCGTTTACTTATAAATTGCGCATGCAGAAGCCTGCGCATCCATTCCTGTTTCCAGTACTCCATGGGAACCTTGGTTTCGTGACTCTGGTTATTTCATTAAAGTTGTGCAAATACTTATCACAATTTTTCTGCATTAATCTAAGCCACCACATCATTTTGGCGTTCAACATTGGGGCAGGTTTGCCCCTGCCCCATAGCCCGTCATGCCCACAGCATGTCCGGGCAGTCGCAGTCGCTGCAGCGCACCTCCCCCATGCTGGCCCGCTCGCCTGCCCGCCCTAGCGCCTCCAGGCCTGGCCCAGGCAGTGCAGAGCCTAGAGTCCACAGCCAGCGCTCGCCATCTCGCAGCGACAGAGGGGTTAGCCCCTCCCTCTCTGCCTTGGCGTTTGGAGCTGAACATGGAAGCTTAAATATTTGCGGTTTTACAACACAAACTGCCACAGTGGAAGGGGTCAGTTTGAATCAGACCAAATCTGCCCACTCTAACTCCTCAGGCAGAACAATAAATTTTGGTTTTGAGTGGTTTCAGACTGGCTCCCCACGTGGACTCAAGTGGACTCTTTCGCCACCTCTGGCAGGAACCAGTCATTGCAGGTAATTTTTTTTTTTCTTTTATAAATAAAATGTCTGAGAATATTACTATTCAGGACTTTAACAGTCTTTTTGAGTGTACTATGTGGGAGATCTTACAAGAGGTGTTTAGCACCCCACATCTATGGATCTTTCTGGGATTAGTAGTTTTCCTTGGTATTAGGTGGTTTGACAACAAAAGTATGATGGAGTCTTTAAGAGACGAATCCAGGATTCTTAAGGCAGAAGTTGAACGTCTAAAAACTATTGGCGATGAATCCAGGATCCTTAAGGCAGAGGTTGAATGGCTAAAGACTATTAAACATGACAACAATCTTCTGAAGAATCAGTTTGAAGTTCTACGGGAATAGAACAGATCTTTGTTTAACAAGACTCTGTTGACTGAGCAAAATGTAGAAAATGTTCAGGCTAATATTAAGGAGAAATTCATTACTATAGAAGAGGGAACAGCTGAGTTGGATCATAAACTCCAATCCCTTTCTGTAGGAGCTGAAACATTAGTGGCTGATATTAAGAAGAAATTCATTACTATGGAAGAAGGAACAGCTGATTTAAATAGTAAATTTCACCAGTCATTTTCTGAAGGGACTGAAATATTAATTGAGAGAATCAAAACTGTTGAATGTGACAATCAAATTTTGTCTAAAGCTTATGACAGATTGGCGGAAAGATTGTCAATACAAGAAGGCACGGTTTATGCCATAAAAATTATGTCCAAAGATGAGAACTTATCTCTAATGGACAAACTTCATACTTTCGAATCCCGAATGAAGGCTTTAACATAATTCTGGACAGGAGATACAGACATTACAGAAGGCAATGGTGAATAGAATTGAAAAGATTGAGGAATTTCTAAATTCTGATGAAGAAGAACAAATGGTAAAAAGGCAAATTTTAACTACATCTGTGGGTAAATCCCTCCGGGACAATTTCCACAAAGCTCTACCTACAGCTTTACCTGCCTTTCCAGTAATAACAACAGAGAAGGTATTTGGTTCCATAAACCCTAGGGTCATCAAGGAAGATACATGGGAGCATGTCTGTATGAATGATCTCAAAGAAATTAAACAGGCTGTCATGACTTTTGGGATGCACACCTCTTTTGTTAAAGAGATGCTAAAATCTTGGGCCACAACAAGCAGAGCTATCCTTCTGATTGGTTTCAACTGAACTCTGCAGTCCTTGAGAGTGGGCCACAATTATAATGGAAATGCTTATTCAGGCAAGAGGCTAGACTTTTATAACAGCAAGAAAAGGCAAAGGGAAGTGACATCTTACTAGATAAGGTTCTATGTGAAGGGCTCTATTCTGACCCTCAGGAACAAGCTAATTTGGACGAAAACACACGCTCCATGTGCAGTACAGCAGCCTTAAGGGCTTGGGACAGGGTACAAGACCCAGGACAGAGAATGGAATCATTTGTCACAAATAAACAAGGTCAGAAAGAACCCTTTAGTGATTTTTTACAAAGACATACTAATGCTATAAAATTGGGATACCTGACCTTGACACAAGACGTATAGTGATTGAGTCTTTGGCTTATGAAAATGCAAATGTGGAATGCAAAAAATTTTGGGGCCTTTAAGGTTCAGATCAGCACCCTTGGAAGAATGGTTCTTGCATACACTGGATGATGATACATTTGATTATGGCACTGAAGCATGGGTAGAAGAAGCAATTTCCAATGGTAAAAGGAGACACCAGAATACCAAATGTTTTAATTGTGGCAAAATAGGTCATATGAAAAGGAATTGTAAACAATGGATTTTCAAAATAATAATAATGCATCTTCTAGAAATAACAGAAATAGGAGGACTCAGCCTTCAAATTTATGCAGAAGATGTGGAAAAGGTAGACATTGGATGAATGAATGCAGATCTACAAGAGATAGACAAGGCAACCTGATACAGACGTGAGGGGGGGGCTCACAGGCTCCCATGGCAAACATGGTTCAGTCATTTCCAGTTTCTGCATAGAACGTGCCTCATCAGTACAATTAGGAAACCCCATGACTACTGTTACAAACAATAATGATCAGAAAGATGAGTTACTTGTGTTTTGGCAAACTTCTATAAATGATCAAAGACCTAAGCAGAGAGTGTGTGTAAATGACATTTTTTATTACTGGCCTGCTGGACACAGGTGTAGATGTAAGTATCATTACCCCCAGAATCTTGGCATCCGTATTGGCCTCTTCAGAATGGAAATGTTCAGTTCCTGGGAATTAGAACTCTATCTCGAGTAAGACAGAGCACAAGATGGGTTGAATGTATAGGGCCTGAGGGACAAATCGGAAAATTAAGGCCATATGTAGCCAATATTGCAATGAATTTATGGGGTCATAACCTATTACAACAATGGAATACCCAAAATAACATTCCTGCTACTTCTAGAGCCTAAATTTGTGAGAATAATATTAAAAGATATTACAAATGGAGAAAACCAGCCATTCGGGCCATACAAAAACAAGCAGTTGCAGGACAGGCTCCAAAGCCACAGAGAAACCTTGTCTCGAAAAACCAAAAAAAAAAAAAAAAAAAAAAAAAAAAAAAAAAAAAAAAAAAAAAAAAAAAAAAAAGAACAAGCAGTTGAAGTCCCTTCAGAGATACCAATAGCCTTGCCGCTAAAATGGTTGACTGAGAAACCAATATGGACAAAACAATGGCCAATAGCTGAGGAAAAGTTACAGGCTTTAGAACAGCTGGTAGAAGAGCAATTAGATGCTGGACATATAGAAGAATCTACCAGTCCTTGGAATTCTCCTGTACTTGTGGTTAAGAAAAAAATCAGGAGGAGCAGAAGAAGTCAGGACCACGAGGGGTGCACCCACCCACGGAGACAGTGGGGCTGAGCTATTGTGAGCTCAACAAGGCCAGCTGGACTGGGAATGAAAAAGCATGGGATAAAACCAGACTCTCTGAATATGGCGGACAATGAGGGCTGCTGAGAAGCCAAGGACAATGGCACTGGGTTTTGATCCTACTTCATGTTCAGGCTTTGTGGGAGCCTAGCTAGTTTGGACGTTCACCTTCCTAGACCCGGATGGAGCAGGGAGGACTTTGGACTTTCCACAGGGCAGGGAACCCTGACTGCCCTTCATACTGGAGAGGGAGGGGGAGAGGAGGGGGAG
>NW_026068365.1:357253-375181 GCF_014885135.2 Alexandromys fortis
CCTGTATTTGTGGTTAAGAAAAAATCAGGTAAATGGAGAATGGTGACAGATCTCAGAGCTATCAACAAGGTTATTCAACCTATGGGCCCTCTGCCATCTGGAATCCCTTTGCCCTCTTTATTACCAAAAGGATGGCCTCTTATAATTATTGATTTAAAGGATTGTTTTTTCACCCTACCTTTACAAAAAGAAGATAGAGAAAAATTTGCCTTCACGGTGCCTACTTACAACAATTCTCAACCTTCCATGAAGTACCACTGGGCCATCCTCCCCCAGGGTTGTTAAATAGCCCCTCCTTGTGCCAATATTTTGTGAATCAACCATTGCAAATAATATGCAAGAAATTTAAAAAAATCTATAGTGTACCATTACATGGACGGCATTTTGTTATTTGATTCAAACATGGATACCATGAACAGACTGTTTGAATAACGATACTTTTACCTAAATGGTGATTGCACATTCTTCCTGAAAATATACAGAAGGGAGATTCTGTTAATTATTTAGGTTATAAAATAGGTTTGCAAAAAATTAAGACACAAAAGGAACAAATTAGGAGAGAATGCCTACGGACTCTTAATGACTTTCAAAGACTGTTTGGAGACATTTCCAGTCTATGACCAGATATTGGGATAACAACTGATCTAATAATTCATTTGAACAAAACATTGGAAGGTGATAAAGATTTAAACAGTCCCAGAGAATTAACAGCTGAAGCAGAAAAGGAACTGACGATGATTTAGGAAAAATTACAACAGGCACATGTGGACAAGGTGGATCCAGAGCTCGATTGTATTCTCGTCATATTACCATCAAAAATTTCTCCTACAGGAATTTTAATGCAGAGAGATGATATTATCTTGGAATGGATCTTTTTTCCACATAAACCAAGTAAGAAACGGAAAACTTATGTGGAAAAAGTCTCTGAGTTAATTGTAAAAGGCAAGTTGAGACTTTGTCAACTAGCAGGCATAGACCCAGCAGAAATTATAGTGCCTTTCACTGCTGATGAACTAAAGAAATTATGGGAAGATAAAGAACCATGGCAAAGAGCTTGTGCTAATTTTTTGGGAGACATTAATAACAACTATCTAAAAAGCAAGAGGCTTAACTTCATAAAGAGAACTTCTTGGATCCTTCCTTGAATCATCCGTGATGCTCCAATAACTGGAGCCAGTACATTCTATACTGATGCCAATAAAACAATAAAGGCAGATTACAAATCAGAAGACTTGGGCAAGGTGGAACAAAGTTCTTATGATTCTATACAGAAGGCAGAATTATATGCCATTCTTATGGTGCTAAGGGATTTTAAAGAACCTATTAATATAGTTACTGATTCACAATATGCAGAAAGAGTTGTTTTACATATTGAAACTGCTGAATTTATACCTGATGATACAGAACTAACCTCATTGTTTATCCAGGTTCAAGATTTGATCAGGAACAGGCTTTGCCCTATGTACATAACACACATCTGATCCCATATGGGTCTGCCAGGTCCTCTAGCACAAGATAATGCAGACATTGATCAATTATTGATTGGTAGTGTGCTACACGCCTCTGGATTTCATAAAAAAAACATCATTTTAATAGCAAAGGTTTGAAGAAAGAGTTTTCTATTACATGGCAACAAGCTAAGGAGATTGTAAAGAGATGCCCTACTTGCTCTTTCTATAACCAAACGCCACTGCCAGCAGGGGCTAATCCAAAGGGCACCCATAGGAATGAAATCTGGCAGATGGATGTGTTCCACTTTGCAGAATTTGGCAAATTGAAGTATGTTCACCACACCATTGACATTTATTCAGGCTTTCAGTCAGCAACTGCTTTAAGTTCAGAAAAAGCTGATTCAGTAATCGCTCATTTATTAGAAGTCATGGCTATCATGGGTATACCTACACAAATAAAGACAGATAATGGTCCTGCTTTTGTCTCTAGGAAAATGAAACAGTTTTTTGACTATCACAATATCAAGCATGTTACAGGTATACCATACAATCCTACAGGTCAAGCAGTTATAGAAAGATCAAATCGAACTGTAAAGTATATGTTGAATAAACAGAAAGGGGTGGAAAACACCCCCAGAAATAGGTTACATAATGCTTTGTTAACCTTGAATTTTTTCAACGCTAATGAGAAGGGATCAATGGCTGCAGAAAGACATTGGATAATGGAAAAGTTTTCTGAACTAAATCAACCAGTGTATTTCCAGGATGTGTTGACCTCACAATGGAAGCCAGGAGATGTGCTGTGTTGGGGAAGGGGTTTTGCTCTTATCTCTACAGGTGAGGAAAAATTGTGTATACCGTCAAAATTAATAAAGGTTCAGTATGAAGAAGAAAACCCATTTGGAAAAGATCTATAACAATTCATTCACAAGGATGGTGAGCATACTGATGGTAAGGAATACAGATAGGTTGGGGGCAGGGTTCTTTTTTTATCTCCACAGGAATATACTGATCTTCAAAGAATTTAAGGGACCTTGTATATTTAATTACTGATGGATGGAAAATAGTTATGACCCATTGAGGTTCATCAGTAAAATTCTATACATTTTGTAAGTATTGATTATATATATATATATATATATGTTTTATTGAACACTTCTTTATAAATATGTAGAGCTGGTTTTGGAGTTGGACTATGGCTCAGTCCCTCTTCAATTCCAAGCCTGTTGATAAAAAGATATCTCAGAGTTTCTGTCTCAGATCAGGAGCCATGAAATGGGACAGAATAAGGATAATTATATACTTGATAAACTTTCTTTGCTTTTCCTCATATCTGTGTCTTTCTTTATATGTCAGTATATGTTCTTGTTGTTAATGTCTAAATTTCCCATAACTAGCAAGAAATTTTCCTACAGTAATTTTTGAAGTTTCCAGGATGAAGATGCGGCCTCACAACTTCAACTCAACTGGTTTTTATGACGTCATGAATATTTTTTTTCTTTTTTAAGCGCTAATATGAGAACTGCTTTTTGGTTCCAACTGCACGAGACAATTTCGAATGGTGCACATTTTTGACAACACTCTGGCCGGACCTTCTCAAAGTGCTCAGGGACTAGTTATAATTTTCTTAGGTCAAAGGTTAATTTGGGAATTTTACCATCATTCGCTTTCACAGGAGCCCCTAAGGAGAACATCGCCCCCAAGTCAGCTTGAAGCAATCTTAGAGGACGACGTCCCCTCTCCCAACAGAGTTTGCCCTCAGGGTGAGGGACATCTTTTAGTGGTTGGTTTGAGTTTGAGGGGATGGGGAGATGTTTTATGGAATTAGGGGTATGTTCAACAAAAAAGAAGGGGATTAACTGGTTTGATGGGATGATTTGTATTTGTGAGTTACTGTTTTTAGAAAATTGTATTGGTACTGTTTCCTGTATATTGATATATTGAATATTGAATGAGAGTGTTCCTACCTCAATTTTTGTATAAGAGTATGCTTATAACTTTGTCTATATTGTATTGATAAATCTACCATATCACAATGTACATGTCTACCTCTGATACTATTTATGTAATGTTTACATTTGATATATAATGACATTGTTTACAGGTGAAGGTCATTGTCTTCATATATTGCACAGTAGTTTATTCTCTTAGTCTTCAAGTTAGATAGGTATTAAGAATTATATGTTTTTCATGTTTATTTTTAGGTTAATCAGGTCTTCTAGTTACATAGAGATTATATTTAGTATAGATAGTATAATCTTCAGCCTTTTTAAAGACCTGTAGAAAATGGCCTTCAATCTAACCTAGAATTCTGTGCCAACGAGACACAATTACTCCTGGCAATGTCACTCTACTCCTGAGAGAACGCTGAGCACCAAAGTCACTCCACTGGGAGCTTGTCTTCTTGGCAGAACTGGCCTTTGGGTTAAGAAAAGCCCATACCTCATCTACTGACAAAGATATGAAACAGGATTATCTTATCTTGCCAAGACAGGGTAGGATAATTCTAAGAAAGTTCCTTGCATTTGATAATGGTATGTCAGTTATGATAAGCCTTAGCCAAAGTTGATTGGGTCAATATTGCGAATGAGAATTTGGGTGATTGCCCATGTAGTCAGTTGTCTCTGTCATTTATGGCACATTTTGGATATCTCTCATTTGTTAAGTATATTTATTCCCTTCTCAGATCTTTGACGAAGTTGAAGATTATATAATTGTAATTACTCTCTACATTATTTAGACTCCTTGTTATAGAATGTCTGGCAAAACTTTTATTCTCAATATTGTTTGTTATATCTATTATTTATTATTATTGTTTATAGTTGTATTTGGTTTAGTTCTGTCTTATTTAGACAAAAAGAGGGATATGTAGGGATAAGCCAGCCCATTGGGGGCAGGCTGGCCTAGGGCGAGCGTTTACTTATAAATTGCGTGTGCAGAAGCCTGTGCATCCCTTCCTGTTTCCTGTACTCTGTGGGAACCTTGGTTTCGTGAGTCTCGGTTTCTATTAAAGTTGTGCAA
Organism: Alexandromys fortis; assembly: GCF_014885135.2. Taxonomy (NCBI): domain Eukaryota; kingdom Metazoa; phylum Chordata; class Mammalia; order Rodentia; family Cricetidae; genus Alexandromys; species Alexandromys fortis. The sequence goes on from NW_026068365.1 coordinate 361,726, forward strand.
ATACTTATCACAATTAGTCTGCATTAATCGAATCCACCACATCAAATTTGAAATGCTAGTTATGCATTTTGTAATGAAAGAATTTGGGATGGTTTAATAATTTGTTTAGAATAAGATTTGGGGAGAATTTCAAAGAGTTGATGTAACTTTCTTATCAATTCATGTTAAAGATTCACTTTATTTTTAATTGAATATTATATTTATGTGTGTGAGAGCACATACATGTTTGTATGTGTGTATGTGTGTGCACAAGTACATATATGTGCATATAAATACATGTGCTCATGGAGACCTTAGGCATTGTTTTTCCATGTATAATGGAGAAATGCATTAGTGAACCACCTTATATAGGTGCTGGGAACAGAATTCAAGTCTACTTCAGGAGCATAATGTGCTCATGACCATTGAGCCATCTTTGAAGGAGAAGCTTTATTCTAGAGCCACCCAGAACTGAAATAACCACATAGAAACTATACTAATTAAATAATTTCTTAGCCCATTAGCTCTATCTTCTTATTGGCTAATTCTCATATTAATTTAACCCATTTCTAATAATCTGTGTATTGCCACGAGGCTGTATCTTACTGTAAGAAATTCCCAGCCTCTGTCTCATGCAGCTCTATTGTGTCTCTCTGTCTCTGCCTTCCTTCTCCCAGCATTCAGTTCAGAGTTCCCTGCCTACCTAAGTTCTGCCCTATCAACAGGCCAAGGCAGTTTCTTTATTCATTAATGGCGGTCACAACACACAAAGGGGACTTTCACATCAACTTATCACATCATATCAGTATGCATAATAATAATATAGTTTCTTGGTGGTAATTACTTTTATGATAAGTTCTGTTGGTTTATCAGTTTACAAAAATGTGAATAATATTAACACATGATGGACAATTAGTAAATAGTAATTTAATGAAAATGAATAAATTAGTTAATGAAGTATGATATAATCTGTTTGGTATATTGAGAATATGTTAAGTTTTTGCTTTAGCCCAAGAATATGAGACTTGTTTCCAAGGTTGATGATTGTTAGCATGTTTTGAAAGAGTTAATCATTACTTTACATTTTTAATCAATTTTTAAAGTGACATTTCATATTTCCTAGGAAAAATAGTGGTTTTTATAAAAGAATAAATGTGAGCATTTATTTAACTCAAAATATGGTTCAAATTTATACAATCTTATATAAACCATATAACTTTCTTGATATAAATATACTATTTGCAAAATAGATCTACTGATAATAATTAACCATATAACTTATTCTATATGAATAATTTTGTTCAAACAAGTTATTAAATTCTTAGCATAATGACAAACATAAGATATTCTTAGTAAATGCTTATGATAAATGTAGTCATTTTAACCATATTTTCCCCTTTCAAAAAGTGTATCTGCAAAAGTGATACAAGACTTGTCTTGATTGATGAAGCCACTCAGGGGTTAGGTTAGCAACAAACCTTGCAATAGAGAAATTCCCAGGAATCCACAGGGAGGAGTAGCAGAAAGGGTGCCTGAACTGGACTTGCCCTGTAATCAGACCAATGACTATCTTAAATGTCACTATAGAACCTTCATCCAGCAACTGATGGAAATAAAGACAGAGAGCCACAGTGGAGCACTGGGCTGAGCTCCCAAAGTCCAGTTGAATAACGAGAGAACTGAGATTATGAGCAAAGAGGTCAAGAACATGATGGGGATACCCACTGAAACAGCTTACCAAAGCTAATGGGAGATCATTAACTCCAGCTGGACAGGGAAGGAACCAGCATAAAACCAAACTAGGCCCTCAGAATATGTATGACAGTTATAAGGCTGGGTAAGACTGCTGGGCCACTGGTAATGGGACCAGGATTTATTCCTACTGCTTGTATTGGCTTTGTTAAACCCATTCTCTTTTGAGGGATACCTTGTTCAGCCCACATATAGTAGAGAGGACCTTGGTTCTTCCTCAAATCAATGTGCTTTAAGCTCTCTGAGGAGTGATTGGAGCATGGAGTGGGAGGGAAGGTAGAGGGAACATGGAGAAAGGAGGAAGTGGGAACTTAAATTGATATGTAAAATGAAAAAAAAGATGGATATATATATATATTAAAAAAAGAAATAAAGACATTTTATTCAGTCAGGGGTACATCATGACGAGATAAAAGTAGAGGCACAGGGAGAGATGACAAGAATGGGGGAGACACTTGGGAAGCAATATAGAAATTAAATGCATTGGAAACTCTCTGGATTCTACCAGGGTGACCCTAGTGAAGTCTCTTAGAACCTCAACTGGACACGTTCTGTAACAAAGAAAGTCTTCCAGTGGTATGATTGAAATATAATTCCAGTGAAAACATCCTTGTACTACAATCTGTACATCATAAAAGATGTGTTGGGGTAATGGTGGCACCGAAATTGTGGGAAAGTTCAAAGCCCAGCAAAGAAAAAAAAAAGAAAGAAATGTAAATGAAATGATTCCTAATGATAGTCTGCTGTATTCATAAAGAAGGGCTTAGCATTATTGTCATCAGAGAGGCTCCATCCAACAATTGATAAAAATAGATACAGAGACCAACAGCCAAACATTATGCATGGAATCTTGGGGAATATGGGGAGGAATTATGGGAAGCGTCAAAATGATACAGGAAATAACACATACAGAAAAATAACAACAATAACAACAAAGTCACTGAGTCATCTAACCCCCTGGTCATAATGACTCACAGAAACTGAACCAACAATCAGTAAACATACCTGTTCCTTACCTAGACCCTCTGCTTATATGTTGCAGTTTTATAGCTTAATTTTCTTCTGGAATTTTCTAACAGCAGAAGCAAGGGTGGTCTCTAATGCTTTTGCCTACTTTCAGGACTCCTTCTGTCCTTCTGGTTTGCCTCAGTCAGCCTTAATATGAAAGGAAGTACAGAGTTATATTGCTACTTGATATCATGTGTGATTGTTATCTTTGGGAGCCCTGCCCTTTCCTAAAGAATAATTGAGCCCAAAAGAATAATTGAGCAGTGCATGGGGAGTGGGGGTAATTTGAAAAGAGGAGGGGGAGAACTGATTGTGGGATCTAATATATGAAAGAATAAATTTAAATAAGAGAAAATCAGCTGAGCGGTAGTGGCACACACCTTTAATCCCAGCACTTGGGAGACAGAGACAGCAGATCTCTGTGATTTTGAAGGCAGCCTGGTCTCCAGAGTGAGTTTCAGGACAGGCCCCAAAAGCTACAGGGAAACCCCGCCTTGAGAACCAAAACAAAAGGAGAAAATCAGAAAGAGCACAATTGTGTTAACAATGCAACTCAACACATATATCTCAGTAATTGTGTTTTAAAGCAATTCAGTCATGTATGTTTATATGTGCATTTTTTGTTTTATCTTTAGCAAACAATGAAAGAACAAAGACATTTTTGAAGGACAAAACAAAAACATTTTCTTGCATTTCCTTAGATACGACACAAGAAAGTGACTTTGGGACAGCTACAGAGAGTGAGAGAGACAGAAAGTTTGCGTGCTTGTGTGTTTGTATTTTTGAGGTTTTATGTTTATATGTTTGTATGCCAAATTAATTAGTGATCTTTTCTGAATTTTTAGGTTATTTGGTAAAATTGTTCTTAATCATGTGGTGCCCAGTTTCAACTGAAATATCTACAACACAATCTATACTCAGGGCAAAGGGATCATAGCAGAAATTGGGGAAGAAAGAAAGAACCTACAGGAAGTTTGCTGAAGGATTTCATCTCCTCGAAATATCAAAGAAGCTACAGCCATAAAGTCTCATCAATATGACTGAATAAACAATACTTAAAAAGGGATGACACCAATTGATATGCAGACTTGAAACAGGAAAATCTCATGGAGTCTTAACCATAAACAAAGAACTGCAGACAACTCTGGAATATAAGAAAAGGAGAAGATTTCCCTGAGGAAGAGTACTGTGATTGATTATCTAAAACCATGTGGACAATAGATACATAAACATAATGCTGTATGTACTAAGTATGCTTTATTTAAATATTTATTTGTTATTTAATATCTTACTTATATGTTTATATGATTATTTATATATTAAAAGTTTGTCAACAATTAAAGAGATGGTAGTTGGGAGATTGAGAGAGAACTAAGGCTTGCATAGGAATAACTGAAATGAAAAAAAAAAAGGAGAGTAAAATGATAACAATATTATGTAATTTTGAAAAACAAAAGAAATATTAAAAAGTAAAATATCAAAAAGAGATTAAAGTCTCCAGCAATAAAATTTATAATACAAAGAATAAAGAACCAATAGATATTAAGCAATGAAAGCCTTTCATGATAATTGATTAACAGAACAGATTATATATAAATGACCACATAAATGACAATATACGGATTCAAAAAATATGCCAAAAGTAAACATCAATGACAATTCTTTGCAAAAATAAAATGAAAATCCTAAAATGTGTATAAATTTGTGAAAGACCATGGAAATTCTGAACATGCAATGTTGGTGGTGTCACAACACTAAAAACTACCTCAAATCCATGCCCAGAGATTGTTGGCTCAGTGATTCTTAATTCTGTAAAGATGACAATATTAGTTTTCACATATTTTATATGTGATTATATTTTAGCACAGCAACACATACCTCCTCTCTTCATTCTCTTCTTTATTTTTTTCATAATTCCATTCCTCTCTTTTTGCTCTCCTTTTTCTTCCCAAATTTTCCCCATTCTGATAACCTAGTAGATCTGAGTTTTAGATTCTATGTAAATACCATTTACTTTCATATCATTCATTATTCAAAAATCATAAATGTAATATCTCATGCTCATGTGTATATACAAATAAGCATGTTTATAAATTTTCATATATTCAAACATAAAGCTAAGTTTTAATAATTTCATCACAACAATGAGATACTTTATCCACATTATTTTGAGTAAGTTTTCTGCCTCAATACCTCACAAGACTAAATATAAAACACATGGTATATTTCTTAATGTTATATTTCCATTTGACTAGATATTTATGCAAATATCAATTATCTGCCACTCTTATAGTTTGCAGTTTGGCATAATATGCCTAATGAACTATTTTAAGCAAAGATGATTATTCTTTGTATGACTTGATCACATTCAGTCAAATGAATTATAAATAGAATTATAAATAGAAGAAGAAAGTAGTGTAAAGGAGAAATTCTGTCCCAAGACTTTACTACCAGCTTTTGCCTAACTTTGCAGCCTAATTACTTGCCAGCCAACCCCAAACATTCAGGATGTTTTTATCACTACCATGAGGTTAGCCATTTTTTAATGTATACACACAAAATTGCTCAAATATCCACACTCATACACAGAGAAATACAGAGAGGGAGAGAACAGGAGACCGAAACAGGAAAAAGAAAAACAAAGAAAACTTATCATTATTATTTGTGAATTCCATATTATAAAATTATATACTAATGTAAAATATTTGTGATTAACATTTAAATTCTCAGTAGTAGTTCCATTTTTATGACTTACTACTAGTGGGAACATCCTAGAGTTATCTGATATTCTCCATAGAAGATGAATAATGCTATGACAAAAAGAGACAGAATACAGTAGCCACTGCAGTATATGTCAAGAGATTCTGTCTCTAATCTCAACTGGACAAGATTTGATGGACAAGCATTGAATCGTTAGTGAACATTCTACAAGAGAAAAATCTGTATTTTTCTGGAATTGGTTTACTTCTTTGTAAAATAAAGAATATAGAATTCACAAGAGTGATCTTTTGAGGTGATTTAATATAAAATTGATGTGAAATGGTCTGTGTGTGTGTGTGCATACATGTGCCTGTGTGTATACCTGTTTGTATTTCCATAGGATCAATAATTTACAATTCTAAAGTTTGTGTTAAAGTAAGTAGCAGGTATGATGAGAAAAATGAATAATTTATATATCAGGAGGTGTGTATTATGCCCTCTCAATAGAAATCTGTTATATTGATGTAATTCATTTTTTGTGGGGGAGGGTTATTCATGATGGATTGAACCTATTTTCATGCATAATGAACAGATACCTCAGTATTTTGCGCTTAGTGGATACTTAACAATTCACCTTATTCTGCAATGTAAGCATACAATAATTCTCTAACCCTTAATGAAAGTCTGCTCAATTTATTGTTACATCACATGTATTTATTTGTTAATATTTCTATATAACTTAATACATTCATTAAAGTTAATATCTTTTCTGAATAATTATATGTGGTTCTGTCATACAATATCAAGTTTTGATATAACTATTCAAGGTGGAAATATTAAATCTACCTAACTAATACATTTGTCACTTCATTTATACTGCTTCGGGAAATTTGAAAATTGCCTCTCTCAGAAATATTGTCATTTGCATTGTATTTTAAAGAACAATATTCACTATTCAGTGTCATAAACCTGAAGGCATTTTTCCTGTTACACAGAAATTTTCTATTATTTCTCAACATCATTTTATGCAATCTTTTCCTTTGCTTCTATTAGTTTATTTTCTCTATTTCATAAGTTTGACCCTTTCAGATTCTACCTATAAGCAAGATAATAAATTATTTGTCTTTCTATGCTTGGATTTTACAAAGCACAATATCTTTTAGATTTTCAATGAGTGTTTACTAATAATAAAATTTTATTTAGAAGATAGAGTAGGAGGAATCCATGCAGATATCACAATATGCCCATGTATTTTTGCATACAAATACAGCAATTTAACATCTTTTTCTTATTACAAATTAGTAAAATTATAATTAAATTTATGTTAATAATAATTATTTATATTTTAGAATTTTATCATCTTAGATAATATTAGACATTCCACTATTGTTTGATTATTCTGTTCTCTAAATATTTGTTAATTGTCTATTGTGATAAAATATGACCAAAACAACTTAAAACAAAAGAGTTTAATTTTGGCTTATAGTTACGCCTTACAAAGGATTAGATTTCATGACCATCATTTTGAATACCTTGACAACAGACAGAGAGGCATTATGCTGGAGAAATTGTTGAGTGCTCACATCTCAACAAGCAGAAAACAGGGAGATCTAATTGGGACTCAAATAGGTTTTTATAAACCCCAAAGCCCACTTCTCACTGATACCTCTCTTCCAATGTTACCACACCATCTAATACTTCTCAACATTAACACTACTAAAAACTAAGAAATCAAGCTTATGAGCTTCTGGAAACATATAATTAAGCCAACAGAGTATTTAGGAATGTAAGTATAATTTTATTGATACTCAATTTAAAATTATTCTGGTTTCTTTTAATATATTTTCTATTAACATATTTCTAGTAAAATTTTCATTTTTATTATTGTGAATACTGAAGATATCCTTATATATTTTCCCTTTCAACTATTTACAACACACACACACACACACACTTATATATATATTTCTGGTGATTTTGCTGTATTCTCTCATAATTTTAAAATTAATCACAGTTAAACCTATATTGCACAAATATTCCCATATTGTACAAAAATCTTAATGTTAGCTACTATGTTTATCATAAATAATAAACTATTAATGGTAGTTTACATTTTTAATTTTCACCAAAATGAAAAATTAATTTATCTTCATCCATTCTTCCATTGAAGGGCATCTAGGTTGTTTCCAGGTTCTGGCTATTACAAACAATGCTGCTATGAACATAGTAGAGAATATACTTTTGCTGTATGATAAGGCCTTTTTTGTGTATATATACATATTAGAGTACTACTCAGCAGTAAAAAATAAGGACTTCTTGAATTTTGCATGCAAATGGATGGAAATAGAAAACACTATCCTGGGTAAGCCAGACCCAAAAAGAGGAACATGGGATGTACTCACTCATATTTGGTTTCTAGACATAAACAAAGGACATTGAGCCTATAATTAGTGATCCTAAAGAAGTTAAATAAGGAGAACCCAAAGAAAAACATATAGGCATCCTCCTGAATATTAACCATCAGGCGATGAAAGGAGAGAGACAGAGACCCATATTGGAGTACCAGACAGAAATCTCAAGGTCCAAATCAGGAGCCGAAGGAGAGAGAGCAAGAGCAAGGAACTCAGGACCGCAAGGGGTGCATCCACACACTGAGACAATGGGGATGTTCTTTTGGGAACTCACCAAGGCCAGCTGGCCTGGGTCTGAAAAAGCCTGGGATAAAACCAGTCTCGCTGAACAATGCGGACAAGGAGGACTACTGAGAACTCAAGAACAATGGCAATGGGTTTTTGATCCTACTACACGTACTGGCTTTGTGGGAGCCTAGGCAGTTTGGATGCTCACCTTACTAGACCTGGATGGAGGTGGGTGGTCCTTGGACTTCCCACAGGGCAGGGAACCCTGATTGCTCTTGGGGATGACGAGGGAGGGGGAGGGAAATGGGAGGCGGTGGCGGGGAAGAGACAAAAATCTTTAATAAATAAATTTAAATAAAAAAGTGAATTTATCACTCATGAAGAATATCATTGCTATCTGCAAAATTAAAAACTATACCAATTATGAATTTTCATTAAGTTATAGTGTAGAGTTTCTTGTGGGTTTTACAAATGCTAAAATAGTTTGTGTTGCCTTCCTTGAAGTATTATCGAATATGCAAAGTAACAGTTTCTGTTTCTATTATTTAATTTTCACTAAAACAGCATAAGAGAAGAAGCATTTAGTTTGGTTCATGGTTTTAGAGTAAAATACATCATACTGTTGAAGGAATGATAGCAAGAATGAAAGACTGCAGAACAAAGAGTGGTGGATGACTATCCTTGTGAAGAAAATAGAGGAGAAAGAAATGCAATCAACTATAAAACTTAAGACTAACCTCACAGTAACCCATTTTTTTCTTTTTCTTTTTTTCTTTTCTTTTAAACAGTTCCTGGCCCATTAGTTCCAGCCTCTTTTTTTTCTTTTTTTTCCTCTTTTTTTAATTAATTTCTTTTTTATTGAAAATTTCCACCTCCTTGCACTTCCCTCCCCTCCCCCCACTCTCCCTCTCCTTGCCACCCGCTCCCTCTCCAGTACAAGGAGCAGAAGAGGCTCCCACAAAGCCCATCCATGCAGTAGAATCAAAACCCAGGGCCATTGTCATTGGCTTCTCCATCAGCCTCCACTTTCATCCACATACAGAGAGTCCGATTTAATCACATGCTCCATCAGTTCCAGTCCAACTGGCCTTGGTGATCTCCCATTAGATCAGTCCCACTATCTCAGTGGCTGGACACACCGCTCTTGGTCCTGACTTCCTTGCTCATGTTTTCCCTCCTCTGCTCTTCATATGGACCTAGGGAGCCCAGTCCAGTGTTCCAATGTGGGTCTCCGTCTCTATCTCCATCCATTGCCCGATGAAGGTTCTATGGTGATATGCAAGATATTCATCAGTGTGGCTATAAGATAAGGCCAGTTCAGTTACCCTCTGCTCTGCTGCCCAAGGGACAAGCTGGGGCATCTCCTTGGACACCTGGGAACCCCATCCAGTGTCTTGTCAACCTTAAAATGGCTCCCTTAATTAAGATATCTACTTCCCTGCTCCCTCATCCACCCCTCCTCCTTCCCAACCATCCCATTCTCTCAAGCTCTCCCCATCCTCCCCTTCTCCCTTCTCTCTCTCTCTCCATCTCTCCCCTTATTACCACTTTACCCTTACCCCTGTGCTCCTAACCCATGTCCTGCAATCTTTCTTCACAGACCTTGAGAGAACAATAATCAACTTTATATGGGGAAAAAAAAAAAAAAAAAAAAAAAAAAAAAAAAAAAAAAAAAAANCAATAAAATTAGCTCTGGAGGCATTACCATCCCTGACTTCAAACTCTATTACAGAGCAACAGTAATGAAAACAGCTTGGTATTGGCACAAAAACAGAGATGATGACCAATGGAGTCAAATCGAAGACCCAGATATTAATCCATAAACCTATGAACACCTGATTTTCGACAAAGAAGCTAAAAGTATACAACGGAAGAAAGAAAGCATCTTCAACAAATGGTGCTGGTATAACTGGATGTCAACCTGTAGAAGAATGAAAATAGATCCATACTATCACCATGTACAAAACTCAAGTCCAAATGGATTAAAGACCTCAACATTAATCTGACCACACTGAATCTGATAGAAGAGAAAGTGGGAAGTAGACTACAACACATGGGCACAGGGACCACTTCCTATGTAGAACCTCAGTAGCACAGACAATAAGAGCAACAGTGAATAAATGGGACCTCCTAAAACTGAGCAGTTTCTGTAGGGCAAAGGACACTGTCTGATGTGGGAGTGAATTCTTATTAATAAAGAAACTGTCTAGGCCCCTTGATAGGCGCACCCTTAGGTGGGTGGAGAAAACAGAAGAGAATTCTGGGAGAAAGAAGCTTAGTGAGGGAGTCGCCATGATTCTCCCGCTCCAGACAGACGCAGGTTAAGATCCTCCTTGGTAATCCAGCTCGTGGGCTACACAGAATATTAGAAATGGGTTAGAACAATATGTAAGAGCTAGCCAATAAGAAGCTGGAACTAGCCGGGCCAGGCAGTGTTTGAAAGAATACAGTTTCCGTGTAATTATTTCTGGGTATAAACTAGCCATGCGGGCAGCCGGGTGCCGGGGACGCAGCCCTACCGCTCCAATTTCAACAACTGTCATTAAGAAAAGAAGGCATCCTACTGATTGTGAGAAGATCTTCACCAACCCCGCATCAGACAAAGGCCTGATCTCCAATATATATAAAGAACTCAAAAAAACTAGACATTAAAACTCTAATTAAACCAATTAAAAATTGGGGTACTGAACGAACAGAGAATTCTCAATGGAAGAAGTTCAAATGGCCAAAAGAAACTTAAGGTCATGCTCAACCTCCTTAGCAATTAGGGAAATGCAAATCAGAACAACTCTGAGATACCATCTTATACCTGTCAGAATAGTTAAATCAAAAACACCAATGATAGCCTATGTTGGAGAGGATGTGGAGTAAGAGGAACACTCATCCATTGTTGGTGGGGATGCAAACTTGTGCAACCACTCTGGAAATCAGTGTGGCAGTTTCTCAGGAAACTGGGAGTCAACCTACCTCAGGACCCAGCAATTCCACTCTTGGGAATATACCCAAGAGATGCCCAATTATACTACAAAAACATTTGTTCAACTATGTTCATAGCAGCATTATTTGTAATAGCCAGAACCTGGAAACAACCTCAGTGCCCCTCAATAAAAGAATGGATAAAGAAGGTGTGGCACATATATACTGTAGAGTTCTACTCAGCGGTAAAAAAATTATGTCATCTTGAATTTTGCATGCAAATGGATGGAAACAGAAAACACTATACTGAGTGAGGTAACCCAGACCCAAAAAGATGACTATGCTATGTACTCACTCATAAGTGGATTCTATCCGTAAGTAAAGGACATTGAGCCTATAATTCATGATTCTAGAGGAGTTAAATTAGAAGGTGCACCCATTTTTTTCTTATTACGCCAAACTTCTAAAAGCTTCTGTAAAAGTCCCAAAAAGTCACCACCAGGGGAAAACCAAGTTCAAACACAAAAAAAAAAACCTGTTGAAATTGTTGTGAAATCGAATTGTGACAACAGCAAACTTGTATAGTAGCACATTCCCAAATCCTGATATTAGTTCTAACAATTTCAGACTAAGTCATTAGCTTAGTATTTTCAATAGATAAGCTATATATATTTTGTGGAAAAAATATGGAACATATTATTTCTTGATATGATCTTTAAAATGTTAAAAGAAAGAGTGAATTTTTGCATATTTTTTCTTAGTCATGTCCACAAAACTGACTCTAAATTTTATCTGTACATAGACTAACACAAAATAAGCACGTAATATTCAAGATTTGTTATATCATCAGTGCTGAAGCCTTCCTTGATCATCCTTACAAGTCTATTCTCTTCATATAAAGAAAATAGAATATACTTAGACTATTCTTTTATACACTAAAATATCCTTAATCTATACTCTTTACATGAGTAGTTATTAGATGTGTTGCTATGGGACCACCTTCTGTTCCTTCAGCCAATACCATTTAAGATACCAACCCACTTCGGCATAGTCTCTTATATTGAAAATGCAACCAAAAAGCATGTGCTCCACTCTTTTGAATCTAAATCTCACTTCTGGCTGCTAAACTGTTTCTGTTCCTGTTCATGCAGAGGACTGTCATCTAGGACAGTGATCTGTAAGTTTTCCCAAAGTAAATAACCCTTTATCATTCATAATTTTGAACTAGTGTGGGATTATTTGAGACTTCCACCTTCATCTGGCACCCAACCATTTGGTTATAGAAACTCCATTTCTGAATGGACACTCCCAGCTCAGCTGTTGGAATAACACCTGACCTAATAGATAATCTGAATAAAATTTAAGATGATGATAAGGATTTAAATAATCCCAGAGATTTAATAACTGAAGTGGAAAAAGAATTGACGATTTTTGAGGATACATTACAGAAGGCACAATGGATAGGGTGAATCTAAATCTTAATTGTATTCTACTCATATTTCCTTCTAGGATTTCTCCTAAGAATATTAATGCTGAGGTATGATATTATTGTAGAATGAATCTTTTTCCCACATAAACCACGTAAAAAATTTTAAAAAACTTATGTAGAAAAGTCTCTGAATTAATTATAAAAGAAAAATTGAGACTTCATCAATTAGCAGCTATAGAACTGGCAGCGATTATAGTGCCTTTTACTGCTGATGAAATTTTAAAAAAAATGTTATGGGAAGACAATGAACCCTGGCAAGTGGCTTATACTAATTTTGGGGGAGAAATTAATAGCAATTCTCTCAAAAGTGATATACTTATCCCTTTAAAGAAACATCTTGGATTCTTTCCTGAATGCATGATGCACTAATAACTGGAGCTCATACATTTTATACTGATACAAATAAATCAGGGAAGGCAGGTTAGAAATCAGAACAATTAAGGTAAAACAAAGTCTTTTAATTCTGTCCAGAAGGCAGAATTATGTGCTATTCTTATGGTACTAAGGGATATTAAAGAACTTCTCAATATAGTAACTGATTCACAATATGTAGAAACAGGTGTCTTGCATATTTAAACTGCTGAATTTATACCAGATGATACAGATTTGACTTCATTATTCATCCAGTTGCAAGTCATAATCAGGAATAGACTTTGTCCTATATGCATAACACACATCTGATCCCATACGGGAGTGCCAGGTCTTTTAGCACAAGGTAATGCAGACATTGATCAATTATTGATTGGAAGCATGTTTTAGGCATCAGAATTTCATAAGAAAACATCATGTCAATAGCAAAAACAATATTAAAGAATAGTTTTCTATTACATGGAAGCAAACTAAGGAGAGAATAAAGAGATGTCCTAATTGCTCTTTTTATAATCAAACACCTTTGCCTGCAGGGAATAACCCAAAGGGTACAGAGAGAGAGAGACAGAGAGAGAGAGAGAGAGAGAGAGAGAGAGAGAGAGAG
>NW_026068365.1:375554-385853 GCF_014885135.2 Alexandromys fortis
TTAAGATATATATATATCAATAGTAATCAAGTGCATGTGCTTGTATCTATGCAAAATAGTTATTGAACATAAGGAATAATTAAACTGTATTTTGATTTTTGAAATTTTTGAATGTATTTTTCTGATATTTAAGTAGATCTTGAAAAACAGGGTCTGAAATATTCTCTTTCAAAGTACTCTTGGGAATATACCCAAAAGATGCTCTTTCATACTACAAAAAGCATTTGTTCAACTATGTTCATATCAGCATTATTTATAATAGCCAGAACGTGGAAACAACCTAGATGCCCCTCAATGGAAGAATGGATGAAAAAAAAAGGGTGGAATATGTACACATTAGTGTATTACTCAGCGGTAGAAAGCAATGACATCTTGAATTTTGCATGCAAATGGATGGAAATAGAAAACACTATCCTGAGTGAGGTAACCCAGACCCAAAACGATGACTATGGAATGTACTTACTCATAAGTGGTTCTAGCCATAAATAAAGGACATTGAGCCTATAATTCATGATCCTAGAGAAGCTAAGTAAGAAGGTGAACCCAAAGAAAAACCTATAGTTATCCTCTGGATATTGGAAGGACACAAGATTACCAGGCAAAAATTGGAAACTTGGGGGTGGGAGTGGGGTGCGGATAAGGGGCGATGTGGAGAAAACAGTGAGAAGGTGAGATGAGAAGAGCTTGGGGGAATGGGATGGTTGGGATGGAGGAAGGGTGGATATGGGAGCAGGAAAGTATATATCTTAATTAAGGGAGCCATTTTAGAATTGGCAAGAGACTTGACTCCATAGGTGTACCCAGGTGTCCATGGAGATGCCCCCAGCTAGATCCTTGGGCAACTGAAAAGAGGGAGCCTGAAATGGCCCTATCCTATAGCCATACAGATGAATATCTTGCATATCACCATAGAACCTTCATCTGGCAATAGATGAAGCCAGAGCCAGAGACCCACATTAGAGCACTGGACTGAGCTCCCAAGGTCCAAATGACGAACAGAAGGAGGGAAGACATGAGCAAGGAAGTCAGGACAGCGACTGGTGTGCCCATCCACAGAGATGGTAGGGTTGATCTAATGGGAGCTCACCAAAGCAAGCTGGATTGGGACTGATGGACCATGTGATCAAACTGGACTTTCTGAACTTGTCGGACAAGGAGGGCTGACTGAGAAGCCAAGGACAATGGCACTGGGTTTTGATCTTACTGCATATACTGGCTTTGTGGGAGCCTAGTCTGTTTGGATGCTCACCTTCCTAGACTTGGATGGAGGGGGGAGGGCCTTGGGTTTCCCACAGGGCAGGGAACCCTGACTGCTCTTTGAACGGGAGAGGAGGGGATGGGGGGAGGGAGAGGGAAATGGGAGGACGGGAGGAGGTGGAAATTTTTAAGTAAAAATAAAAAATGAATAAATAAATAAATAAATAAATAAATAAATAAATAAATGAATTACTCAGCCATTTGAATTTTCTCTGTTGAGAATTCTCTGCTTATATTTGTACCCAATTTTGCTTGGATTATTTAGTTTGTTGATATCTAGTTTTTTCAGTTTTTTATTTAGGATACTAGTCCTTTCTCTGCCGTGGGGATGTTGAAAAGCTTTTGTTGGTGAAAATCATTTGGTAGGCTGCCTTTTCATTCTGTTGACAGTGCCCTTTGCCTTACAGAAGCTTTTCAGTTTCAGGAGGTCCCATTTACTAATTGTTGATCTTAGTGCCTGCAGTATTGGTGTTCTGTTCAATAAGTTGTTTCCTATGTCAATATTTTCTAAGCAATTTTAAGGTCTTGAATAGTTTCCTTCACCTGTTTGTTTGTTTGTTTGTTTGTAGGCGGTGTAATAACCAGGCTAGCTTAATATGAAACAGCAAATTTTAATGAAGGAATAGCTTACTACACCAGGGATCCAGCGATGAGCAGGAGATACAAAACAGAGAGACCAGTGGCCAGATTTGTATGTAAACATTAGCCTGAGGTGAACATGCCCCCCATTGGGCAGAGTTTCCCCTACATTTTTTCATAGCTTTCTTGACATTCTTTAAAACATTTACTGATTTCTTCCAATATTTTGTCATTTCCTCTATTTTTAATGGAGTATTTTATTTTTTCTTTATGAACCTTTTTCATCTTCACAAGGTGGTTTTTAGGGCTGTTTCCTTGTGCTTTAACTGTTCTTGAATACTCATGTCTTGCTGTCATAGGATAGCTGGACCCTGATGGTGCCATAATGCCCTTTCTGTTGTTGATTGCATTAATTTTTTTGTTTGTCTGTTTATTTTTTGTTTTACATTGTTTCAGTTTAGCTATATATTTTCCTTTGCTCCCCTCCATCCCTCCCACCCCCACTACCGTCTCCCTAGGTCCACATTCTCCCAATTTATTCAGGAGATCTTGTCTTTTTTGACTTCCCATGTATGTCTTTGTTAGGGTCCTCATGTTGTCTAGGTTCTCTGGGATTGTGAACTGTAAACTGGCTTTTCTTTGCTTTATGTCAAAAACCACTTATGAGTGAGTACATATGATATTTGTCTTGCTGGGTCTGGGTTACCTCACTCAATGTGATGTTTTCTAGATCCAACAATTTGCCCTCAAATTTCAAGATATCATTATTTTTCCACTGTGTATGTACCACTTTTTTCCTTATATATTCTTTGGTTGAAGAGCATTTAGGTTGTTTCTAGGTTCTGGCTATGACAAATAATGCTGCTATCAACATTTTATATTCACATTAATACTCTGGGTTTGAGATGATTATAAGTCTAGGTCCTCGATTTCTGAGTTAGTCTATGTTAGATGAGTTTTTTTTTTTCCCCCTTGGTTTTGGTTTACTCTTTAGTCTTCTACTCTTTGGGTCCTGAATTTCTAGTGGCTGCAATGACTGACCTCTGGTCTTTTGGGAAGTCTGTAAGTTGGGAGCAGACATTCTGGTATTTAGCTTTGCCTTTGGTGCAGCAGAAAGTCTTTGTTATTCTGATAGATGTTGCCTACACATGTTCTGACTGATTAGCCTGCATATGTTTTGACTGATATGACCAGTACCTGAGCAAAGGAAGACCACTGAGGTTGTGGAAAAAGCCTGACCTTGGAGATGACATTGAGGTGGGAGAAGTGGTTGGTAGAATGGCTCCTTCTTGAGGACAGAATCTAGGGATTTGGGCAGTGCAGCTGGCAAGTGAGTCACTAACTTATTCTTCTGACTAGGGTGATCTGCACTTGAGCCTTGAGTGTCCTGGAATATTTTTAAATAAAATGTATTCCTATATTTTGGTTCCAATAACTATGAAAGTGTTAATTATAAAAGAATTAACATTATAAAATATATTTAAAACAGACTGGTGCTTGCCTTTAATCCCAGCACTCAGGAGAAATAGGGAGGTGAATCTTTGTGAGTTTGAGGTCAGCCTAGTCTACAAGAGCTAGTTCCAGGACAGCTAGGACTGTTTACAGAGAAATCCTGTCTCAAACACACACACACACACACACACACACACACACACACACACACAGAGAGAGAGAGAGAGAGAGAGAGAGAGAGAGAGAGAGAGAGAGAGAGAGAGAACACACTGAACCTGATAGAAAAGTGGGAAGTACTCTACAACACGTGGGCACAGGAGACCATTTCCTATGTATAACCCCAGCAGCACAGACAGTAAGGACTTCATTGAATAAATGGGACCTCCTAAGACTGAGAAGCTTCTCTAAAGTCCGGTTTGATCACATCCTCATTCAGCTCCCATTAGATCAGTCCCATTATCTCCATGGGTACGCCTCCTGGTCCTGACTTCCTTGCTCATGTTATCACTCCTTCTGCTCTTCATCTGGGCCTTGGGAGCTCAGTCCAGTGCTCCATTGTGGGTCTCTGTCTCTAATTCCATCCATGGCCAGATGAAGGTTCTATGGTGATGTGCAAGATATTCATCAGTGTGGCTATGGGAGAAGGCCAGTACAGGCACCCTCTCCTTTGTTGCTCAATTTATTCTTTATAATTCTATTTGATACTTAAAATAAGCATATTTTTTCAAATATAATTCTTAAAATGTGATGGTAATTGCCACTTTGACATTTACTTAAACAAATCATCCAAATTTTAGGGATCAATTTTTAAAATCCGAGGGCGGCATAATTTTACAATTTTTTTCTCAGGAAGTACTGTAAATAAAATATTTGCCTTTTTCACTTTAATGCTGAAATTATAGGCATAAGCCCACATTTAGTCATTATTTATCTTTTGATATGTCTTATTTCTCTGGACAGTTTATATTGATATCTAAGTCTCACAATCATTCCATGCATTAACTTCCATTTGGCTTATAGCTGCATTTAATGACAGCTCAAAACACATGACATGTGAGTTTTCACATTTGTTAGAAACCAGGGTAGTTATGAGTTAGTACACCCAATTAGCTCAAACTAAGAGATGAGGTTACATAGATCTTCTACCTTAACAAATGTAGCAATAAATAAGAATAAATAAGCAATAAATAAATAAATAACAAATGAACAGTGAGGGATAAATGAAAATTATCTAAAGTGGAATTAGTAAGATTAGTTTTCTCAATCACATACATTTTTCAAAGGATATAATTTTTAATACTAAAGAAATTATTTCTCCTCAAAAAGTATTAACAACCTTATTAATTTCTATGTATGAGTACTAATTTTTGCCTATATGTATGCATCTGCTCCATGTATGTGCCTAATGGCTACAGAGATCAGAACAAGGTGTCAGATCCACTTGAACCAGAATTACAGAAGGCTGCAAGCCAAGCCACCATGTGAGTGGTAGGAATAGAACCTGGGGCCTCTGGAAGAGCAGAAGCAAATGCTCTAACCTGCTGAGCTATCACTTGAGCATCCAGCCTCCCTCCTTCCCTCCCCCCTTCTATCTTATATACATATAAGTGTATATGTGTGTTATATGTTTATATTTCTTCCCAAGAATTATGATCCTCAACTAGGTCCCAGTTTTAAATAAATAAATCAAAATAATCTTTAAAGAAGTAAATAATGAGGTGTGATTATTTATCTTTACCTATAATATTTTTCTACATTTTATATTTAATGGAGTCAGGAAATTAGTGAATCATTCCACTACAGAATTTAAGTATATTCTTTACATTTTAGCCATAGTACACAGTATATGTGTGTGATAATGTCAGAAAGTATAATGAATACATATATTTACACATATATGTCTTATGTGTACTTATAAAAGTATACATAATCATAAATGGCTATTAAATGAGTTATATCAACCAATAATCAATTTAAATGAAAAACAATGAATTATAATTCTATAAATTAATGTTTAATAA
Organism: Alexandromys fortis; assembly: GCF_014885135.2. Taxonomy (NCBI): domain Eukaryota; kingdom Metazoa; phylum Chordata; class Mammalia; order Rodentia; family Cricetidae; genus Alexandromys; species Alexandromys fortis. The sequence continues at coordinate 380,864 of NW_026068365.1, forward strand.
TCTGTAAAGAAAACCTGTCAATGAGTAGCAAACTTTCGGTTTCTGAGGACACCATGGAAAGTGTCATAATCAAAACTCCTTTAAAAGTCATATAGATGAGTAAGTTTCTTTTTTAAAATTTATACATTTATTAAAAATTTCCATATCCTCCACACCTCCCATTTCCCTCCCCCCTATCCCTCTCCAATACTAAGAGAAGTCAGGGTGCCCTGCCCAGTGGGAAGTCCAAGGCCCTCCCCACTCCAGCCAGGTCTAGAAAGGTTTGTATCCAAACAGACTAGACTCTCAAAAAGCCAGTTCATGCAGTAGAATCAAAACCCAGTGCCATTATCATTGGCTTCTCAGTCAGCCCTCATTGTCAGCCACATTCAGAGAGTCCAGTTTGATAACATGCTCATTCAGTCCCAGTCCAGCTAGCCTTGGTGAGCTCTCATTAGATCAGTCCCACTATCTCCGTGGGTGGATGCACCCCTCCCTGTCCTGATATCCTTGCTCATATTATCCCTCCTTCTGCTCTTCATCTGGGCCTTGGGAGCTCAGTCCAGTTGCTCCAATGTGGGTCTCAGTCTCTATCTCCATCCATCGACAGATGAAGTTTCTATGGGAATATGCAAGATATTCATCAGTGTGGCTATGGGATAAGGCCAGTACAGGCATCCTTTCCTCTGCTGCCCAAGGACCTAGCTGGTGAAATCTCCGTGGACACTGGGGAACCCCTCTAGAGACAAGTCTATTGCCAACCCTATAATGGCTCCCTTAATTAAGATGTCTTCTTCTCTGCTTCCATATCCACCCTTCCTCCATCTCAACCATCCCATTACCCCAAGTTCTCCCCTATCCTTCTCTTGTTCCTTCTTTCTCCTCATCTCTCCTTCTTCCCACCCCACTCCCATCCCTGTGCGCTCAACTTTTGCCCAGTGATCTTGTCTACTTCATATATCCAGGAGGATAAATATGTTTTTCTTTGGGTTTACCTTCTTATTTAGCTTCTCTGGGTTCACAAAGTATATTCTCAATGTCCTTTCTTTATGGTTAGAATACACTTATGTGAGAGTATTACCATATTCATCTTTTTGGGTCTGGATTATTTCACTCAGTAAAGGGTTTTCTATTTCCATCAATTTGTATGCAAAATTAAATATATCATTGTTTTTTCTTTTTTTTTTTTTTTTACCACTGAGTAGAACTCTATAGAATATATGTGCCAGACCTTCTTTATCCATTCTTCTATTGAGAGGCACTGAGGTTGTTTCCAGGTTCTGGCTGTTACAAATAGTGCTGCTATGAACATAGTTGAACAAATGTTTTTGTAGTATGATTGGGAATCTCTTGGGTATATTCCCAAGAGTGAAATTGCTGGGTCCTGAGGTAGGTTGACTCCCAATTTCCTGAGAAACCGCCACACTGATTTCCAGAGTGGTTGCACAAGTTTGCATTCCCACCAACAATGGATGAGTGTTCCTCTTACTCCACATCCTCTCCAGCATAGGCTATCATTGGTGTTTTTTTATTTTAGCCATTCTGACAGGCATAAGATGGTATCTCAAAGTTGTTTTGATGTGTATTTCCCTGATTGCTAAGGAGGTTGAGCATAATCCTAAGTGTCTTTTGGCCATTTGAACTTCCTCTGTTGAGAATTCTCTGGTTGTTCAGTACCCCATTTTTTTGATTGCGTTAATTAGAGTTTTAATGTCTAGTTTCTTGAGTTCTTTATATATTTTGGAGATCAAACCTTTGTCTTATGTGGGGTTGGTGAAGATCTCCCATCAGTAGGATGCCTTTTTGTCTTAATGGCAGTGCAATGTCCTTTGCATTACAGAAACTGCTCAGTTTTAGGAGGTCCCATTTATTCATTGTTGTCCTTATTGGCTGTGCTACTGGGGCTATACATAGGAAGTGGTCGCCTATGCCCATGTGTTGCAGACTACTTCCCACTTTCTCTTCTATCAGGTTCAATGTGGTCAGATTTATATTGAGGTCTTTAATCCATATGGACTTGAGTTTTGTGCATGGTGAAAAATGTGGACCTATTTTCATCCTTCTACAGGTTGACAGCCAGTTATGCCAGCACCATTTGTTAAAGATGCTTTCTTTCTTCCATTGTATTATTTTAGTTCCTCTGTCAAAAATCAGGTGCTCATAGTTTTGTGGATTAATATCCATGTCTTTGATTAAATTTCATTTGTCAACATCTCTGTTTTTATGCCAATACCAAACTGTTCTCATTACTATAGCTTTGTAATGGAATTTGAAGTTAGGGATGGTAAAACCTCCATAAGTACATTTTTTGTATAGGATTGTTTTGGCTTTCCTAGGTTTTTTTTTTTTGTTTGTTTGTTTTTGTTTTTGTTTTTCCACATAAAGCTGATTATTTTTTCTCTCAAGGTCTGTGAAGAATTTTGTTGGGATTTTGATGGGGATTGTATTGAATCTATAGATTGTTTTTGCTAGAATTCCCATTTTTACTGTGTTGGTCCTTGCAAATCAAGAACATGGGAGATCCTTCCATTTTCTGGTATCCTCTTCAATTTCTTTTTTCAAAGATTGGAAGTTCTTGTCAAATAGATCTTTCACTTCCTTGGTTATAGTTGCCCCAAGATACTTTATGCTATTTTTAGCTATCATGAAATGTGATGTTTCTCTGATTTCCCTCTCTGCTTTTTTCTTCTTTGTGTGTAGGGGGGCAACTGATTTTTTGGAGTTGATCTTCTATCCTGCCACAATATTAAACATGTTTACCAGCTGTTGGATTTCTTTAGTAGAGTTTTTGGGGTCACTTATGTACACTATCATATCATCTGCAAATAATGAAACTTTGATTTCTTCCTTTCCAATTTGAATCAACTTGATGTCCTTATGTTGTCTTATTGCTATTGCTAGAACTTCAAGCACTATATTGAAGAGGTATGGAGAGAGTGGACAAACTTGTGGGGGTTTGGATTAATGAAGACCAATAATAATAGGTATTTGAAAAAGTTTAATGACAAAACCAGACTCACGAAACCAAGGTTCCAGCAGAGTACCCGGAGCAGGAAGGAAGGGGCGCACAGCATCTGTGAGCACAATTTATCAGTAAACATACGCCCGAGGGCAGCCCGCCCCCAAGGGGAGGGCTTATCCCTACATCTCCCTCTTTTTGTCTAAATATGACAGAACTAACCCAAATACAACTATAAACAATAATAATAAATAATAGATATAACAAACAATATTGAGAACGAAAGTTTTACCAGACATTCTATCTCAAGGAGTCTAAATAATGTAGAGAGTAATTACAATTATATAATCTTCAACTCCGTCAAAGATCTGAGAAGGAAATAAAAATTACTTAACAAATGAGAGATATACAAAAAGTGCCATAAATGACAGAGACAACAGACTACCTGGGCAATCACCCAAATTCTCGTTCGCAATGTTGAGTCAACCAACTTTGGCTAAGGCCTAGCATGACTGACATACCATTATCAAATGCAAGGAATTTTCTTAGAATTATCCTACCCTGTCTTGGCAAGATAAGAAAATCCTGTTTCATATCTTTGTCAGTAGATGAGGTATGGGCTTTTCTTAACCCAAAGGCCAATTCTGCCAAGAAGACAAGCTCCCAGTGGAGTGTCTTTGGTGCTCAACGTTCTCTCGGGAGTAGAGTGGCGTCGCCAGGAGTAATTGTGTCTCGGCACAGAATTCTAGGTTAGCTTAAAGGCCATTTTCTACAGCTCTTTAAAGAGGCTGAAGATTATACTATCTATACTAAATATAATCTCTATGTATCTAGAATACCTTATTAACTTAAAATAAACATGACAAACATATAATTCTCAATACCTATCTAACTTGAATACTAAAAGAATAAACAACTGTGCAATATATGAAGACAATGATATTCATCTGTAAACAATGTCATTACATATCAAATGTAAACAATGTTATTACATAAATAGTATCAGAGGTAGAAATGTACATTGTGATATGGTAGATGTATCAATACAATATAAGCATACTCTTATACAAAAATAGAGGTAGGAACACTTACATTCAATATTCAATATGTCAATATACAGGAAACAGTACCAGTACAATTTTCTAAAAACAGTAACTCACAAATACCAATCATCCCATCAAACCGGTTAATCCCCCCTTTTTTTTTTTAACATACCCCTAATTCCATAAAACATCTCCCCATCCCCTCAACCCCAAACCAACCACTAAAAGATGTACCTCACCCTGAGGGCAAACTCTGTTGGGAGAGGGGACTTCGTCCTATAAGATTGCTTCAAGCTGACATGGCGGCAATGTTCTCCTTAGGGGCTCCTGTGAAAGCAAATGATGGTAAAATTCCCAAATTAACCTTTTACCTAAGAAAATTATAACTAGTCCCTGAGCACTTTGAGAAGGTCCGGCCAGAGTGTTGTCAAAAATGTGCACCATTAGAAATTGTCTTGTGCAGTTGGTACCAAAAAACAGGTCTCATATTAGCGTGTAGAAAAGAGAAAAAATATATTCATGATGTCATAAAAACCAGGTTGAGTTGATGTTGTGGCGCCCCATCTTCATCCTGGAAACTTCAATAATTACTGTAGGAAAATTTGTTGCTTGTTATGGGAAATTTAAACACTAACAACAAGGAAATATACTGACATATAAAGAAAGACACAGATATGAGGAAAAGCAAAGAAAGTTTATCAAGTATATAATTATCCTCATTCTGGCCCATTTCATGGCTCCTGATCTGAGACAGAACCTCTGAGATATCTCTTATCAACAGGCTTGGAATTGAAGAGGGACTGAGCCATAGTCCAACTCCAAAACCAGCTCTACATATTTATAAAGAAGCGTTCAAAGAGAAAAAAGAAAATATATATATAATCAATACTTACTCATGTTACTGTTGAGTCTTAGTGGGTCGTAACTATTTTCCATCCATCAGTTATTAAATATTCAGGGTCCCTTAAATTCTTTGAAGATCAGTATTTTCCTGTGGAGATAAAAAAAA
>NW_026068365.1:389247-398227 GCF_014885135.2 Alexandromys fortis
TAGATGTTCAACCTCTGCCTTAAGAATCCTGGATTCATCTCCAATAGATTTTAGATGTTCAACCTCTGCCTTAAGAATCCTGGATTTGTCTCTAATAGTTTTTAGATGTTCAACCTCTGCCTTAAGAATCCTGGACTCGTCTCTTAAAGACTCTATCAGACTTTTGTTGTTAAACCACTTAATACCAAGGAAAACTACTAATCCCAGAAGGATCCATAGATGTGGGGTGCTAGACACCTCTTGTAGGATCTCCCACATGGCACACTCAAAAAGGCTGTTGAAATTTTGAATGGTGATATTCTGAGACATTTTATTTATAAAAGGAAAAAAAAAATTTACCTGTAATGACTGGTTCCTGCTAGAGGTGGCGAAAGAGTCCACTTGAGTCCACGTGAAGAGCCGATCTGAAACAACTCAAAACTGAAATTTATTCAAAGTGACCCCTTCAGGGCCAAATGTGGTGGTTTGTGATGTAAAACCGCAAATATTTAAGCTTCCGTGTTCAGCTCCAAACATCAAGGCAGAGAGAGAGGGGTTAACTCCTCTGGCGCTGCGAGAGGAACAAAGCGCTGGCGCGGGCAGCTCGGGACCCGCGGCAGCCTAGGGCAAGCGGGCAAGTGAGCGGACCCGCGCGGGGGAGGTGCGCTGTTGCTGCTCTGGCCTTTGCCAACCGCGACAAGCGGGCAAGACTGCGGGCCTAGAGCGGCCTAGAGCGGGCGGGCCGCAGGGCAACTGCGACCGCTCAGGACCTGCGTGGGCGCAGCGGACTAAAGAGCGGGTGCTGTGCCCCATGTTGGCGTGCCAAATGTGGCGGTTTGGATTAATGAAGACCAATAATAATAGGTGTTTGAACAAGTTTAATGACAAAACCAGACTCAAGAAACCAAGGTTCCAGCAGTACCCGGAGCAGGAAGGAAGGGGCGTGCAGCATCTGCATGCACAATTTATCAGTAAACATACGCCCGGGGGCAGCCCGCCCCCAAGGGGAGGGCTTATCCCTACACTGACTTGTCTTGTCCCTGATTTTAATGGAATGACTTTAACTTTCTCTCTATTTAATTTTATGTTAGCTGTTGGCTTGCTGTATATTGCTTTCTTTACATTTAGGTATGAACCTTGTATACCTAATCTCCCAAAAACCTTTATCATAAAGGGTGATTAATTTTGTCAAATGCTTTTTCCGCATTTAATGAAATGATCATATGTTTTTTTTCCAGTTTATTTATATGATGGATTACATTGATAGATGTTCATATGTTGACCCAGCCCTTCATCTCTGGGATGAAGGCTACTTGATCATAATGGATAATTTTTTGGATGTGTTCTTGGATTCGGTTTGCCAATATTTCATTGAGAATTTTTGCATCAATGTTCATGAGTGAGACTGATCTGTAATTCTCTTTCTTGGTTGACTCTTGCTGAGGTTTTGGTATCAAGGTAACTATAGCATCATAAAAGGAGTTTGGCAATGACTCTTCTGTTTCTATTTTGTGATGCACATTAAGGAGAACACTATTAGCTCTTCTTGGAAGTTCTGGTTGAATTCTGCATTGAAACCATTTGGTCCTAAGCTTTTTTGGTAGGGAGTTTATTTATTTATTTGACAGCTTCTAATTCCTCGCAACTCATGGGTCTATTTAAATTGTTTACCTGGTGTTGATTTAATTTTGATATATGGTCCTTGTCTAAAAAATATGCATTTCTTTCACATTTTCCATTTTTGTTATAGAGGGTTTTGTAGTAAGATCTAATGATTCTAAGAATTTCCTCTGTGTCTTTGGTTATGTCCCCCTTTTCATTTCTGATCTTGTTAATTTCATGTTCTCTTTCTGCCATTTGATTATCTTGGATAGAGGTTTGTCAATCTTGTTGATTTTCTCCAAGAACCAGCTCTTTGTTTCATTGATTCTTTGGATTGTTTTCTGTGTTTCTATTTTGTTGATTTCAGCCCTCAGTTTAATTATTTCAAGTCTCCTACTATTACTTGGTGAGTCTGCTTCTTTTTTTTTTTTTTTCTAGAGCTTTCAGGTGTGCTGTTTAGTCTCTAATGTGAGCTTTCTCCATTTTCTTTGTGTGGGCACTTAGTGCTATGAACTTTCCTCTTAGCACTTCTTTCATAGTATCCCATAGGTTTGGGTGTGTTGTGTCTTTATTTTTATTGAATTCAAGGAAGACTTTAATTTCTTTCTTCGTTTCTTCCTTGATCCAGCTGTGGTTCAGTAGTTGACTGTTCAGTTTCCATGAGTTTGTATGCTTTCTGGGGGTAGAACTGTTGTTGAATTCTAACATTATTCCATGGTGATCCGATATCACACAGGTGGTTACCACAAATTCATTGTATCTATGAATGTTTACTTTGTTACCGATTATGTGATCAATTTTTGAGAAGGTTCCATTAGGTGCTGAGATAAATATATATTCTTTTCTGTTTGGGTGGAATGTTCTATAGATGTCTCTTAAGTCCGTTCAGTTCATTACATCTGTTTGCTCTCTTTCTCTGTGAAGTTTCTCTCTGGATGACCTGTCCATTGGTGAGAAAGGAGTGTTGAAATCTCCTACTATTTGAGTGTGGGGTTTGATATATGTTTTGAGTTCTAGTAATGTTTCTGTTGCATATGTGGGTGCTTTCATTTTAGGGGAGTTGATTATTAAGTATTGAGGCTTCAATCTGATGGATTGTTCCTGTTATGAGTATAAGGTGTCCTTCTCCATCTCTTCTGATTGATTTTAGTTTGAAATTTGATGGAGGAAGGACATTGGTTAATTATAATAAAGAAACTGCCTTGGCCCATTTTATTGGATAGAACATAGGTGGGTGGAGTAAACAGAAGAGAATGTTGGGAGAAAGAAGCTGAGTCAGGGAGTCACCATGATTCTCCCACGCCAGACCGATGCAGGTTAAGATCCTCCCTGGTAAGCCACCTCATGGGCTACACAGAATATTAGTAATAGGTTAGATTAATATGTAAGAGCTAGCCAATAAGAAACTGGAACTAGCCGGGCCAGGCAGTGTTTAAAAGAATACAGTTTCTGTGTAATTATTTCGGGCATAAGCTAGCCATGCGGGTGGCTGGGTGCTGGGGACACAGCCCTGCCGCTCCTATTTCAACAGAGTGGCACCTGACATGATGGGCTAAATCCACTTAAAAACCTGAGAAGGCTTAAAAATAAGGGAGAGAGAGTTTAACACAGATTTTTGCTGTTTGTTGGTCGTGTGCTGTAGAGAAATTCCCTGATTCAGCAACAGCAGCAGAGAAAAAAAAAGCTGTGTCATTTTAAATTATTTCTGGCATAAGCTAGCCATGCGGGCAGCCGGGTGCCGGGGACGCAGCCCTGCCGCTCCTTCAACAGAAATTAATTTTGTTCAATATTAGTTATAGCCACACTCACTTGTTTATTTGATGCATTTTATTTGAAAACTTTTTTTCCCAACCCTTTACTCTGAGGTAGTTTCTGTCTTTGAGGTTGAAGTATGTTTCTGGTAAACAGCAGGATGTTTGATCCTGTTTTCATATCCATTCATTTAACCTGTGCTTTTTTATATGTGAATTGAGTCTATTGATATTAAGTGATCTTAATGACCAGTGGTTGTTAACTCCAGTTATTTTTTTCTGGTTATAGTGTCTGTGTGTTTCCCTTCTTTGAGTTGTGCTGGTAAAGGGTTATCAGATTCTTGTGTTATTATGGATATTGTTGGCTTCATTGGTTTGTAGTTTTCCATCTAGTATTTTCTGTAAGGCTGTGTTTGTGGCTATATATTGTTTTAATCTTTTTGTACTGGAATATCTTGTTTTCTCCATTGATGGTGAATGCAAATTTTGCTGGGTGTAGTAGTTTGGGCTTGCATCCATGGTCTCTTAGTGTCTGCAGCACATTTAATCAAGACCTTCTTGCTTTCATGGTTTCCATTGAGAAGTCAGGTGTAATTCTGATAGGTTTTCCTTTATATGTAACTTGACCTTTTCCCTTTATATCTCTTAATATTCTTTCTTTATTCTGTATGTTTTGTGTTTTGGTTATTATATGGCAAGGGGATGGCTTTTTTTTTAATTCAGTCTATTTTGTGCTCTCTATGCTTCTTGTACCTTCTTATGAATATCCTTCTTTAGGTTGGGAAAGTTTTCATCTATAATTTTGTTGAATATATTTTCTGTCCCTTTGAGCTGTAAATCTTCTCCTTCTTCTACTCCTATTATTCTTTGGTTTGGTCCTTTCATGGTGTCCCAGATTTCTTGGATGTTTTGTGTTAAGAATTTGTTGGATTTCTTATTTTCTTTAATCAATGAGTTTATTTCCTCTGTCGTATCTTCAGCATCTGAGATTCTTTCTTTTATCAGCTGTATTCTGTTGTTTATACTTGTCTCTGTAGTTCCTGTTTGTTTACCCAGATTCTCCATATCCAGCCTTTCCTCGGATTGTGTTTTCTTCATTACCTCCATTTCATTTTTTAAATCTTGAACTGTTTCCATTACCTGTTTGATTGCTTTTTATTATTATTATTATTTTTTAGTTTTCTTTGTTATCTTTGAGAGATTTATTCATTTCTTCTACCTTTTTGTTTTTCTTCTCCATTTCTTTAAAGCATTTTTTTCACATCCTGTTTAAAGTCCTCTATTATTTTCATAATGTTCCATTTATATTTGATTTCTTCTACTTCTTTTGGAATAGTTTGTTCAAGTCTTCTTGGTGCGTGATACCTAGATTCGGGTGTTGTCATGATGCCGTTCCTGTTGTTAAAGGACTTTTTGCATTGGCGCCTGCCCATCCCTTCCTTAAAATGCAGCGAGGAGAGTCTTGGTGTCTTGGTCCAATCTTCACTGTGACTGACTCTCTGGGTGAATCACCTCAGTGAAGGAGCAGGAACTGTTCCTGGGCCAAGGACCTTGCAGACAATAGTGCAGTCTTGGGGGAGGCCGAGTCATATGGAGCAAAGAAGCTCCTACAGCAGGAGCTGGAGGGGCCCTGTGCTCCTTTCCCAGACAGTCCACCCCAGGATGGTACACACTCACCTGTCTGGATGGATCTCCTCACCACAAGAACATTGACTCCTGGGAGTCCAAGGACCCTGCATACAAAAGGGTGAACTTGGGGGGGAGGGCAGGGTCATGTGGAACAAAGAAACCCTTGCAGAAAGAGCTGGAGATACCCTGCACTCCCTTTCAGGGACCTTCCAGTGGGCGGTCAAATACTCACCCATCTGAGTGGATAACCTCCTAGATATGTCACTTTCATCACAGATAAAGTTCTTGACATTCTTGCATGTATAAATAAATTATCAAGGCTAGATTTAATATTGACAGAACTCTCAAAGAATTGATCTCCCACTTTTAATATTACAAATTTTCCAAACCTAAAATAATACATATATGTGTACATATCTCATCTCCAAATTTTGTAATTAATTTTAGCAATTAATGCAGGCATCTATTCATTCTTTAACAGAAGGCTATGATNATATATAGTAAATTTAACTTTATCTCTACCAAACCATTATAAGAAATAAATCTGTGGCTGTGATACTCTGTGATATTTACTCACTTGTTTTATTTTCAGTAACAATGCCATGTGATGTATTAAATAACACTGTTAGAATAATGAACTGTCAGTTCTACTAATATCTCTTCAGAATAGCAGGACATTTGAAAATAGCATTTACTCTTATAAACAATACATTCCAGATATTAATACAATCCAGATATTATTCAGAAGATTCTATAAGTGATATTGAAAGGTTCTTCATACTTCACTACTGTTAGACAGAGTCTATTGAAACAATTTGTTCAATTGTTTTGAGTCTATACAACAGAAAAATACACATAAAAATAGGATACTAAATGATGATATCAAGAGAATTTGATTCATATCCGTGTTACATGACTGCAAAGGAGTAGAGAAAAGTTGAAAGCAATTCCATTCTGTAATATAGGAGATTTATGATTTGAGAAGTTAAAACAGCACCAAGGAGTGACATTATTATCAGCAACGATGTGATGATCTTGTTGAATTCACTCAGGAGTTAGGCCTGGATGGTTCACTTTTCTATTTCCTTCTTATAAAATACACACACACACACACACACACACACACAGTAGAGAGATGTAAAAACCCATAAGAGAGATACACACATACAGAGATGCTTACAAAAACACATGAACAAGCACACACCCAATAACGAGTTTAAAAGCCAAAGAGAGATACACACACTTACAAAGCACAAAATACTATTTTGTAAAATTTTATTTTCAGTGTTTTGAATCACATAATATTTGAAGGGACATGGAAAAATAAAAAATGAGTTAGCATATTTGAAAGTTTTGAAGATTGAGGTGATATGTAGGATATATACATAGAAATCTAACCTAAAATGTATTAATGGGTGACATTATTTGGAAACAGAGTCTTTCGGGTAATGATTAAAATGAAACTATGATGCTTAGACCTAATCAAATACAACTTGTGTCACTATACAAAGGATAGTTTTGAATACATAGAACTACTTGTCTGTCAAGAGTTATAAAGAGGGGGCTGGGACCGAATCCAGATTGGGAGGGCAAAAGGGAGGGTGGTAGTTCCTTTGTCCCAATAGCATGCCTGCAGCAAGCAAGGTAGGCCCTTTGTTTAGGAGCAACCCAAGCAGCAAAGAGACCCGATCCAGGCACCAGGAGAGACATCAGGCTTGCACTCACAAGCCACCCAGAGAGGTGCTGAGGAGTTCCATCTGGACAGTCGTCCATGTTTGGGTGCTGAGGAGTTCCAGCTCAACGGGACAGTCCCTGCTTCTAAACTGAAGAGATACACCCAGAGACTCAGTCACAGCAAAGACTGGACCAAGACACCAGGCCTCTCCTGGCTCCAATTGAAGGAGGAGATGGGAAGGCGCCAATGCAAGACTTCCTCCAACAACCTGAAAGGCAACATGACTTCACCAGAATCAAGGGATCCCGAAATAAGAAGAATTGTACACCCTACTCCAGAAGAGTTAGAAGAAATCGACTCAAAAGTGAATTATATGAAAATAATAGAAGACCTTAAGCAGGAGGTGAAAAACTGCCATAAACAATTAGAGATTACAAACAAAAAGGTAGAGGAAATGAATAAATCGCTTAAAGATACCCAAGAAAATCAAGAGAAACATGAAAAAGCAATCAGACAGGTACGGGAAGCAGTTCAAGACTTGAAGAATGAAATGGAAGTAATGAAGAAAACACAAACCGAGGGAAGATTGGAGATGGAAAATCTGGGTAAACGAACAGGAACTACAGAGACAAGTACTACCAACAGAATACAAGAGATAGAAGAAAGAATATCAGATACTGAAGATACCATAGAGAAAATAAACACACTGATCAAAGAAAACAGCAAAACCAACAAATTCTCATCACAAAACATTCAGGAAATATGGGACACAATAAAAAGACCAAACCTAAGAATAATTGGAGTAGAAGAAGGAGAAGAGGTGCAACTCAACGGCCCAGAAAATATATTTAATAAAATTATAGAAGAAAACTTTCCCAACCTAAAGAAAGATGTACCTATGAAGGTTCAAGAAGCATACAGAACACCGAATAGGCTGGATCAAAAAAAAAAAAATCCCCTCGCCATATAATAATCAAAACACAAAACATACAGAATAAAGAAAGAATATTAAGAGCCGCAAAGGAAAAAGGCCAAGTTACTTACAAAGGTAAACCTATCAGACTTACACCTGACTTCTCTATGGAAACCATGAAAGCCAGAAGGTCCTGGATAGATGTACTGCATAAACTAAGAGACTATGGATGCAAGCCCAGACTACTATACCGAGCCAAGATTTCATTCACTATAAATGGAGAAAACAAAATTTTCCAGGATAAAAAAAAATTTAAACAATATGTAGCCACAAATCCAGCCTTACAGAAAGTAATAGAAAGAAAATCACTAACCAAGGAGTCCAACAATGACCACAATAACTCAGACATCTAGAGACTCTTCACCAGCGCAACTCAAAGAAGGGATACACACGAACTCTACTACTAAAAAAGTGACCGGAGTTAACAACCCCTGGTCATTAATATCACTTAATGTCAATGGGCTGAACTCACCTATAAAAAGGCACAGGCTAAGAGATTGAATACAAAAGCAGGATCCAACATTCTGCTGTTTACAAGAAACACACCTCAACCACAAAGACAGGCACCTACTCAGAGTAAAGTGCTGGAAAAAGGCTTATCAAGCAAATGGACCTAAGAAACAAGCAGGTGTGGCCATACTAATTTCTAACAAAGTTGACTTCAAACTTAAATCAATCAGAAGAGATGGAGAGGGACATTTTATACTCATAACAGGAACAAATCATCAGGAGGAAGTCACAATCCTGAATATCTATGGCCCTAATATAAAAGCACCCACGTATGTAAAAGAAACATTACTAAAACTCAAGGCAGCCATCAAACCGCACACAATAATAGTAGGAGACTTCAACACTTCTCTCTCACCAATGGACAGGTCAATCCGACAGAAACCTAACAGAAAAATTAGAGAATTAATGGAGATAATGAATCAATTGGACTTAACAGACATGTATAGAATATTCCACCCAAATAGGAAAGAATATACCTTCTTCTCTGCAGCCCATGGAACCTTCTTGAAAATTGACCACATACACGGTAACAAAGTTACAAAAAAAAAATATTAGTAACCACATGTGTCTTATCAGATCACCATGGATTAAAGTTAGAATTCAACAACAATGCTACCCCCAGAAAGCCTACAAACTCATGGAAACTGAAATCAACTACTGAACCATACCTGGATTAAGGAAGAAATAAAGAAAGAAATTAAAGTCTTCCTTGAATTCAATGAAAATAAAGAAACAACATATTCAAAATTATGGGACACTATGAACGCAGTCCTGAGAGGAAAGTTCATAGCACTAAGTGCCCACTTAAAGAAAACAGAGAAAGCACACATTGGAGACTTGACAGCCCACCTGAAAGCTCTA
>NW_026068365.1:398679-445611 GCF_014885135.2 Alexandromys fortis
GAACATCGACGCAAAAATCCCCAACAAAATACTGGCAAACCGAATCCAAGAACACATTAGAAAAATTATCCATTATGATCAAGTAGGCTTCATCCCAGAGATGCAGGGCTGGTTCAACATACGAAAATCTATCAATGTAATGCATCACATAAATAAGCTGAATGAAAAAAAGAAACATATGATCATTTCATTACATGCTGAAAAAGCATTTGACAAAATTCAACATCTCTTTATGAGCAAGTTAGTAAGCAGTATTTTGTTCTCTGCTGCAGTTCCTGCCTTACGTTCCTGCCCTGACCTGCCTTAGTAATATATTGTGACCTGCGTATTGTAAACTGAAATAATCCCTTTCCTCTCCAAGTTCCTATTGGCCATAGTATTTATCACAACAATGGACACCAAACTAAAACACATACCAAGGGATATGTAATGGGCACAGAAATGTTAAGTCACATACAGAAGATTACAATGGTCATTCAAGAGGCCAAGATAGACCAAGGCAATATTTATTTAGGCTCTGAACTTGTAACATTCCAATCTTTCATCAAGCATCGAAATATATTACAATTTCTCTACAATCTTGGAAATTCTAATAAGTCTTTTAAAGAAGTTTAACAGAAGTTAACTGTGAATTTTAGTTCATAACTCTCCGAATTTGTGCTTGGGTTTAGTAAATCTGAATGAGGCGGAAGAGTAGAGATAGTCTATCAACTTTGCGACCTGATTTTTTGGGGTCTTCTTCACTTTATTCCATTTTGGCAAATACCTGTGATCTCTTGCCACATACATATATTGGAATCCATTGACCCAAATTATTTCCTTCACAAACCTTTTCAATTGTGTACAGCTGGTTTTGTTCTTTTGCTTCCATGGAGTTTGTGCATTCTATCAAACTTGTGCCATCTTGTGAGACATCTGTACTTCCCTTTGAATTAAAATTTGGCATTCTTCTGCCATTTGTTTCACATAGAAATTCACGTTGTTTTTGCCAGGCTTTGGTTGGGCAAATCTTTAATACCAGCATGCAGGAGTCAGAGGCAGGCAGAGGCAGGCAGGTCTTTGTGAGTTGAGGCCAGTCTGGTCTAGAAGAGTTAGTCCTAGGACACACTCCAAAGCTACAGAGAAACTCTGTCTCAAAAAAAAAAAAAAAAAAAAAAAAAAAAAAAAAAAAAAAAAAAAAAAAAAAAACAGAAGCAAGAAATTCCATTGTTTGTGCTTTATTTTTGTTCTTGATGTAAATTTATGGAGACATTTGAAGAAAGAGAAGCAAGTTTATCTCGAAATCTGTTGTGGTTTGTATGAGAATGGAAAGTGCCCTTTTTGTTTTCTTGATCCCTGAACAAATTTCACTTATGACTTAGAAAATAATTTCCTTTATTATTCTAGTTTATGTCTCTGGAAGGGCATCAGATTTCATGCATGCAAACCTGGTTTGAGCAATGACTTCTTTGAGAATCTATGGTCACTTTTAGGGTTTTTTATTTGTTTTGCAGCCATACATTTTATGGTTTGCTCACCCTTTTAGCTTTATATCTATATGGCTATAAATACATATGTATATCCAAACAAATGTTCATGGAAAGAAGCTGTATCCACCATTGGACTGTCTATAAGACTGATAAACTAATTAGAACTTCACTGTTTGTGCAATGCCAAAAATATAGAGGAGTGCATTTGTTTCTTTTCTACAATGTCAGAATTTATTGCATGGTGGTAAATTCAAAAGGTAAGAGAGTTTCAAAAGCAACAACTTGTTTGATAATATATATTTCTTTAGAAATGTGGCCAAGTCAAATGATTGATATCTTAATTATTAATATTAACTTTCACATCACACATCACAAATCAAATGTGTCTTTCTATATGAATACATGTAGATTACAGAAACATATGTAAATAGAAAAAGGACACAGCAAAATTCAAGATGTTTCAGAAGTGGGCTTACAGAAATGTAAATGAATCTATGTTGATTAGACAAGGAACCCAAATCTAAGGTTACAGAGAAGAAGCTCTAGTTGTGGAGTCAAACAATTGTGGAGTCAGGGTTAAGAGAGGAGGTGCAGATGAGTACAGCTGTAAGGTGAAAGAGTATCAGATCCTAAAATGGGAATGCTTAAGATGTAGATGGCAAGTTTTGATGGCAAAAAAGAGTACAGGAAGATGCCAGTTAAATAAACTATATCTATAATAGAGACAAAACCAAGACAAAAGCTTTCTGATTATTGGTCCTTGACAAACATACTGAATGTCAAATAAAAGGTATATTATTGGTAAATGTGTCTTTGTAAGGTTTGAGTAAGGGAATTGTACATGTTCCTTGAACAGGTGTGTACAATTCTGGGGCATGATTTATCTGATGTGATATTAATATGTCCAAGTGCCCCCCATCTCCATTCACCATGGAAATGTACACAGTGGTATGTTTTCCGTTTCTTTGACTATTGGTGTGCTGGACAAATGATATTGTTTGAAAATGTCAATAGATAGTACCTAAGGCCTATAAGAAGAATTTTATTATGACACATTTACATAATGATTCTACTAATGTATTTGAAGTGTCAATTTAATATTTCTTTGTCCTCTTTCTATAGAAACTTCAAGAATGTGAAGAATGATGATAACACATTGGAACATAGAATTTATGGTAATTTTAATCTGTGTTCATGGGTCATGGTTATTCATGTTTTGCTTCAGAGTAACGTTAATTTTATTTACTTTGGTGAAAGAGCTCTTTTTCTAGTGTCAAGTGCATGAAAATAGGTGTTTTATATTTTTGTTTTATTTTATGAATGGAGTTTTTTTTCTTTTTCCTTTCAGTAAGGTAAACTATTATTCAAAATTACTTAGTGGATTATTATTTATCCAATCATGGCAAGAATGTAGGCATCAAAAGAAATATTTCAAAATGTTTGAGACAGAAAGAATGAAAGCATTGTAAAGAAAGTTACCCCTGCATAAAAATCAATTCTTGGCTTATAATGCATGCAAATCTCACACTTAACTATATAACCAGTCTTGGAGTGAATGATTTCATGTAGGCCTTATATAATTATAGGGCATCAGGAAGCATTGAATTTCTGTAGTGACTTTCAAAGTAACCTTGGTCCTATAGTCCTATCAACAAAGTAAACAAATGTAATACAATAATAGCTGAATATAGGTTAATGGTAATGTAGCTGATGATGCCATGTAGCAGGAGATAGATGAGAAGTTCACCTGGAATTCCAAATATCACTCCCTGATTCTAATCAAAATATATAAAAAATAAATATGTAAAAAGATATTATGTTTGTGTCTATTTAATTTTTCTAAGTTATTTTAATACAAAACAGTTTTATGAACCATCAAGATATGCCTGCTCTTTAGTTAGGTTTTTAAAAAAGAGATTTATCAAATGAACTGTTTATAAACACCAAATCTAAGTTATTTTGCTAAATATATTTAAGATATAACAATTTATGTATGTGTATATATGTATTGTTAATAGAAAAATACAAAATAAATTTTACATCCTGAATTCAAGACCTTGAAGTTCTGAAGATATGCTTCTTCTGAGCGCTATGTTAGATACATAGATTAAAACTTTTGTGTCTTTCCACAATATCAAGTTTTAATAAATAATAATAAATTCTCAGGGTTGGAATATTTTAATAGCCACTATTTACAAGATATTCAAGCTTTCCTTAGTTATTCTGGATAATTCAAATATAAATTCTTTTATTTCTATCACATTTACATGTTCTCTGAACCCATGTCATATAAAAGTTTTTTCTCTATGCACATGTGTATATGTTTGATAATAGAGTGACTGGAAATATTTAAAGCAATCCCAACAGAGACCTAGAGCATTGGTTCTCAACCTTACTAACAATGCCACTCTTTAATACAGATCCTCATGTTTTGTTGACCCTCCATAAAATTATGTTCATTGCTGCTTCATAACTATAATTTTACTACTGCTATAAATCCTAATGCAAGTATCTGTGTTTTCCAATGGTCTTAGGAGACTGCTGTGAAAGAGTCAATTGACTTCCCAAAGGGACTCCAACCCACAAATTAAGATCTACTATTCTAGAGGTTTCCGAAGTGGGTTGACAAGAATGTAAATTTGGTTCACATTGATAAGACAAGGAGTTCCCATCAGCTGCTAGAAATTTCTAATTTTGTTCATGTCATTTTGAGTGACAGGTATGAGAGTGGAAGTGTAAAATTCAGGCCAGCTGCAGAGGCAAACTGGCAGGACTTGGTCTAGGCAACAGACCAACAAGATAATGGATGGATAATAAAGCAAGACAGGTTAAAAATAAAGCTGGGAAGACATCAGTTAAGGTCAGCAGTAGGAAGCTAAACCAGGTTGAATTTCTAGGAATATTTGAGAGATTTTGCCTGTTGGCCCTCCATATGCACACACACACACACACATACACACACACACACAGTATATAGATATATGTGGGCTAGGGGAACATCTCTATTATAGTGATATGTGTCCATCTCTTAATGAGGTACAGGTCAGAGAATTACACTCTTTCCTTGGTCTGATTTGCTCAATAATTTCTTCAGTCCGGGTTTCTCATAACATTTCAAAATGCCTATGTGATCTTACAATCTCAATTCCCAACCATAAATTTGAAGGATAGCAACATATCTATTTTCAGGAATAAGCCATGGTGTGGCATTTGCCTCATGGGTCATGGGTGGTACCAGAGAGATGGTACCTTTCTGGTGTTTACTCTAGTGCAGTGTTATCTCCCATCCTTGAAATGTCAGCAAAAGCTGCTTTGTAAATGAAACCTCTAAGGGCAAGGAACAACAACAACTCTATGTGTGTGTGTGTCTGTGTGAAAGAGAGAGAGAGATATGACAAAATAATGTCTCATTTAAAATTGTTAAATTATTGATTAAAAGTAATTAACATTATGTTCTAAAATGTCTATCAGTTTTTTTTGTGAACGAGCAATTAAAATCAACCTTAGTCAAGAACAACTTTAGAGAAACTATTTTTAGAAAGAAAATGGAAAGGAAAAACGTCATTTATCCCATTTATCCTAAGCAATTTCAAATTGAGCCTAGTAAATTCTTTAGTTTTAAAGACCTGGAAAAAAAAAATCAACTTTGGCTCTTAGCTCCATCATGTAGGCTGCAGTTCTCATTCTAGTGGATACGTTTTTACACAAATATGTTTATAATCGTGTATAATTAGTTTTATGCTATTTCTTTTTGTCTATATACTTTTAGTAGCTATGATAATGAATCCACATGATCTGAAGATTGGGATATAGACATTAGTAGGGGTTTTAATTGCTCTGCTTATAGTAATCATTAAATCACAGAGATAAAAAGTAAATAAATACATACAATTTTCTTATATTTTAGAATGCTTGCATTCTGTTAATTCTGTTCCAAATGTTTGTTATTATCTAAGTCAATTGCTTTTATATTTGATCATGTTATGCATACTGATTACTATGTCATGTGATGTGGGAGTGTCATATATCAATCTGTTGATTTCATTGGTTAAGTAATAAACACACTGCTTGGCCTCATAGGTTAAAGCATTGGTGGGAGGAGTAAACAGAATAGAATTCTGGGCAGAAGAGGAAGGGAGGTCAGACTCTGCTCTGCTCCTAGAGAGACGCCATGCTCCGCTCTCCCTGGCAGATGCACGCAATGAAGCTCCTCAGACCCAGGATGGACATAGGCTAGAATCTTCCCAGTAAGCGCACCTTGGGGTGCTTACACAGATGATTAGAAATGGGCTAAATTAATATGTGAGAATTAGCCTAGAAGAGGCTAGATAGAAATGGGTCAAGCAGTTAAATGAATACAGTTTGTGTGTTGTTATTTCGGGTATGAGCTAGCCAAGCGGCCGGGGTGTTGGGGACGCAGCCCCGCCGCTCATATTTCAACAGTCATGGAATCAGTATTTATGTTTGTATGTATATTAACATTCCTACTTTTCAGTCATTTGATCTAATAGTGCTTTCTTTTTAGCTAAATCACTTTTTAAAATATTTATATATCTGATAATCATCAATAGTGGCTGAAAAATTCAGCAGTTTCTGTGTAATCATTATTTTACCACAATTTCTTTGGTAATTTATAGAATGTAATTTGTTGTTATAGAGGAGAAGGGCAGAAAACTTGTAGGTATAAATTTTGAAATGTTATAATTTAGAAAAAAATTATATTTGGTAACTAGGATGGAAGGAGTGCAGACAAAATGACCTAAGTTATGAAAACAATCTAAAACAGTTTTTTTAATGTTTTTCAGTACCTTCATGGTTCTTTTTTTTCTTTTCTTATGGTATACAGCAAATAAAAATAAAATTGAAACTACAAATGTAAAAATGTAGACAAAGCTCTACTGATTCTGCAAGGCAATTTTAAATGCATAGCAATCCAACGGTATATATAGATTTCTATTTGATCTGGAATAACAAATGAAAAAAGAAAAGTAAAAATGGACAGTGGCAGAGCTAGGGAAGTATAAAAGGAGCAATATAGAGAAGTGCAGCTGATTTGGAGGGGAAAAGAAGAAAAGGGTGGAGAGTATTATTAACTGTTTTATTATTGTGAAGGAACATCAGGACCAAAGCAACTCTTATATATTTTTTTAACTTATTTTTACTTAAAAATTTCCACCTCCTCTCCTCCTCCCATTGCCCTCCCCCTTTCCCATTACCCTCCCCCTACCTCTCCAGTCCCAAGAGCAGTCAGGGTTCATTGCCATGTGGGAGGTCCAAGGTCCTCCTCTCTCCATCCAGGTCTAGGAAGATGAGCATCCCACAAAGACTATACTCCCACAAAGCCAGTACATGCAGTAGGATCAAAACCCAGTGCCATTGTCCTTGGCTTCTCAGTCAGCCCTCCTTGTCCAACAAGTTCAGAAAGTCCGGTTTGATCATATGCTCCATCAGTCCCAGTCCAGCTTGCTTTGGTGAGATCCCATTCGATCAGTCCCACCGTCTCTGTGAGTGGGTGCACCCCTACCGGTCCTGACTTCCTTGCTCATGTCCTCCCTCCTTCTGCTCCTCATTTGGACCTTGGGAGCTCCGTCCAGAGCTCCAATGTGAGTCTCTGTCTCTATGCGTTTAGTTGGAGTCTGGCTTAGTGTTTCAGAGATTTAAGCCATTATCATGATGGCAGAGTGTGGAAGGATGCTTAAAAGAATCCCACAATAGCTCAGATTTGAGAAATAGATGGTTATGTATTTATGGGTAAACTCACAAATAAGAATCCTCACAAATAAAAACTAAGAACACAAACAGAAATCTGCTACTGGAACAAAGAGGTTGGATGCTGGCTTTGAATCAGCATATATATAATAAGAGGCCATGCCCCAGTGGGTGGGAAACTACTAACTGTAAGACTTCCTACAGAACCTCCCCCTTTTGTTTAAATAAGAGAGTTCTAAGCCTAATGCAAAATAATATACAATAAGAACAATATATTCAGTAATTATCCTATTCTAACTTGTTTAAGTCTTGCATAATAAATAACTTTGCCAAGTCATGAGAGGAAATTAACTACAACTCTATAGTCTTCAACCCTATGGAAGATCCGAGAAGAGAAATATTACTTGAGTAAGCAGGAAATGTAATCAAGCAACTTCCAAAATGTGCAACAAATGACAAAGATACCTGCCTACCTGGGCAATCACCCAAAGTGTCATTTGAAACTTTGAAGCAACCAACTTTGGCTAAGGCCTAGAGTAACTGACAGACCATTTTCAAAGGCAGGAAATTTGTCAAAACTGTCTTACCCTGTCTTGGCAAGACTTGACAGTCCTGCTTATCCATTTCTGGATACATTTCCTGAGACAAAGGCCAGTTTTGCCAAGAAGAAAACAAGCTCCATGTGGCATGTCTTTGGTGTTCAACATTTGATGCTGTAGGAAGTCTTACAGTTAGTGGTTACCCGCCCACTGGGGCATGGCCTCTTATACTATATATGGCGATACATATGTGATATATATATTACAGTGGATATAACTACCACACAACTTTTGTACATAAGACTTAGGTGTCAGAAGAAGATGGAGCAGAAATATTGTAACAGTTAAGACATAAGAACAAAATATGTGACATGAGATTATATCTATGTAGATGAAGTTTTATCTGCCTGGTCCTGCAGTTTTTTTAGTACCAAAGAAACATGTAGAGGCTTATGTTAATTAAAAACTCAGGCTTATTAGCTCAGGATTATTATTAACAAACTCGTCTATCTTAAATTAAGCCATAATTCTTATCTGTTTCGCAGATCTAATCACGTGGCTTCATTACTTTTTTCAGTACAACACTTTCATCTTCCTTCCTCTGTGTCTGGGTGGTGAATACAGACTGAGCCTTTCTTCCCAGAATTCTCCTAGTCTTATACTTCCTATCTAACTACTGGCCAGTCATCATTTTATTAAACCAATAGGCGTGACAAATCTTTACAGGAGACAAGAGCATTTTTCAACAGCACATCTGCTAGATGTATCATGGAGCTACACCCGTGAAATCTCAACAGTATGGCTACGTAATCAAGACTTGAAATTGTAAAATCAATAGGTATGGTAACATGGAAGGGAGAAATTTCACAGGCCTTCAGGCACAGGCAAAGATACTAAAGGCAACTAAGGAATGTGAAATGTAAGAGAAAACTTTTCCCCAAGGAAAAGTCACCCAACTGGTTATCTAATACTAAAAGGTCAATCCTGTAATCCTGTGATTATATATGAGAGAAGAGTAAATTTAAAAAATAGTTAAAATATTTTTCAATAAAATAATACAAAATAAAAATGATTATTAAAATAAATAGACCATTGAGTTTTTTTTTCTTTTTTATTATGTAGGGAACCATGAAAACAGTTTTGCTTTAATTCCCTTGCTTATTCTTTCCACTAATTTTGTTTGTCACTTTTCCAACCCACAGTCTCCAGAGCTATTAAACTGAAGCCAAATGACAAAGAAAAGAGAAAAGATTCTGTTCTTGACCAATTAATTTTCAAGATCATTATTTTGTACATCCAGTCAAGACATTAGTTTTCAATACTAAATTAAGATATATTTACATATTTGATGTTAAACATTGTCAGTTCCCAATACTCAACCCCTCTAAGTCTTTTTACTGGCTTTCTTTTACTTATTCTTATCAAAAATTGGTCAAGAACTACAAAATTCAGACTTGCTGTCTGATAGAATAAATTGTTTTTATTTATTCTCCATTGTAGTGTTGTACTAAAACCTAAACACAAAATTAATTCTCTAATATTAATATTTAGCCTATCACATATTGAAGTACTTTCTAATGTCAAAGTGCCTTTACTATATCAACAGAAACTTTTTTCTTTGTCATTATCAGGATACACTTCTATTGTTAAAGTATCTTTAATATGAGTTATTTTATGAAAAATAAAACAAACAGAAAAATTATAATGACATAATGGACCAAATAATACCAAGGCATCCAGTGAGCATTATTAGTGAAACTATGAGGCCAGCATGAGGGGACACCTGTACTAAATGAAGAGTTAAATTTATTAGTTGAGAGAGTTATGCCACCCATGTCAAGTGAATGAACCTACTATAGCAAATCTGTTCTGTGGTTAGCAATTAAGAGCATAGCAGAGGGATTTAAGACTCTGAGAATTTGGTTATCAGTGATGTAGTTATATTTACAATAATAATCACCATCATTGTTACTGTTTTGTCATTGTCCTCATTTGGACCATCACACTAAGTGCTCATACTTATTGTGAATTTATAACATACTAAAAACTTCAATAAGTCATTTACATGAATTATCTCCTACCACAATACAGTGAAATCCATCAAGTGTAGAAATGAACTTTTAAAGAGTGAAAAATAATTAAGTATTATCTGAAGTAGCTCTGTAATTT
This sequence comes from Alexandromys fortis, assembly GCF_014885135.2. Lineage (NCBI taxonomy): Eukaryota > Metazoa > Chordata > Mammalia > Rodentia > Cricetidae > Alexandromys > Alexandromys fortis. The sequence goes on from NW_026068365.1 coordinate 408,566, forward strand.
CTCTTTTGAGCTCCCAAGAGAGAAAGAAACTGTCCTCTAATTTGTGGTGTATTTTTCAAAAAAGATAAATTTGGGGGGAAATTCTCATATAAACAGAAACCCTGAAGTTTTCAATGGATGTTGACCAATGAAAAAAAAATATGAATTTTCCTCAAAGCTAGTGTACATTTTGTTCTAGATAAATTGAAGGGTTTGACTGATAATTTCTTTTTTTTTTCATGCATGTAAAATGTTTTGCTAGAATTGTCATAACAACAGGCAGAGATGTTATAATGTCAAGCTTACAATTGTTTCTCACTGAAAATGTACATTAAACAGGGCATGATTGAATCAAATGAATACATAATGAATATAGAAATAATATGTCATATGCCCTTGCTTAGATAACTGAATACAAAATTTGACATTCATTTAAATATCGAATATGATCAAAGCAAATCTATCTTCTAGAAACAACACTGAGCTCAATTTTACCTGAGCAAAACTGTGTAAATTCATTTTTCAGTCCATTTGTGCTCCCCTAACAGAATAGTGGAGACTAAGTAATTTGTGAAGAACAGAACAATAATTTTCTCACAATTAGGGGAACTGTGAGGTCTTATATTAAGAGGATAATAGGTTATTTTTTTATAGTGAGAGCTTAGTATCCAAAGCATGTAGAGCACACATATTATATGAAAGCTTTTTTTGTAAAGGCTCTAATCCTTGAATTCTAGAGGGTACTTGTTCAAATCAGCACATTCTTCCACTGGCCTCCCTCAACTAAATCTCACAGTAATGCTACACAATTATCTCAAGCTCCAAAAGACTAATCTCAGTCTAACATATGCTTTAAAACAGAAGCACAGCCCCTTTACACATGAGAGGGGTAGAAGTCAAAATATGATATATCATTGAACAAATTGCCTATAAAATCAAACAAGCTATGTGCTTCTAAGTTTAAATTACAGAGCCGGCATAGGAGAGAAATTTGATGCAAAAACAGGAAACAAGGAAGGAAGTGATGAATGTCTAGAACCAAAGAAAGTGAACGGTGTTAAACCAGGAAGCTTGAAAGTAATATACCCTCTCCACCTTCTAACTTCAAACACTCTGGGGTGGAGCTTAAATTCTCATGAGCTCCCATGAGACTTGGTCTCCATGGTTTTAATGAATATAAAACATATCACTGCTCTCATAACTTGGAGTCAATTTGCTGAAATTTTTCCAGGTAACTAGCATTGACTTACTGGTGAATCTCCTGCTATTGAAACCTTGGAAGTAACTTTCTGCCATAACTCCAGTCAGTGTTCATTAGTCAAGGTTCATTGTGATGACTCTTCCCCTGCAACAGGTATTGACATGAATCAAAATAATTTCTGATGCATATTTGGTGTAAAATCAACATTTCTACAGTTTCTGAAATTTGTGAGACTTAAGATGTAACATCATCCATTTGTCATCAAGGATTATTATTTGTACTATTCACTGTGATGGCCTGTACAACAGCAGGGCCTGCTTAAACCATATCGAGAACATATAGATAGTGCACAGAAGGAGAAAATAGATATGCAGTGCAACTCTTGGAAGCCAGAAAGCTGCATTTTAACACATGAAAATTAGAACTAGAATGAAAAGGATAGTCTTTTTTTTTTTTTTTCACACAAAGAAAACAATTTCCTTTGTTTATAAAGACTAACGTCTGCTTCCAGGAATGATGAAACAGTTCTATTTGTCAATTACTCCGTTGTTTACACAAGATAGACAGTTTTCATTGTGAGGGCTGCTGCATCTGCTTTGAGGAGTAATGCTTGAACCCTATTTAATTTTATTCAGTTATTTTTGTTTTGTTTTGTGTGAACTGTGTGTTGTTTTGAACATTTTGATCATCATATACAATTACAAAAATATAACAAAACACATGATAAAAGAAAATACAGAAAAGTTATGATCATCTTAATAAAGACAGAAAAAAGACTGACAAGAACCAATATCTCTTTCTCATAAAAGCCTCAAAGAAACTACAAATAAAATGAAAATATTTCATTATGGTAGAAGCTGTCCTCAACAAACCTAAGTTTGGAAAATCTGAAACATAGGATTTTGTTAAAATGCCTTTAACCTGTATTGCATCCTATAATTGTGTTCCCACACCTACCTTCCATTTAACCTTTACATTGTTCTCCTTTAATCTTTTATGCCACCATGTTCTATCTAAATTCTCTTGAGTGCTTATTTTCTCATGGCCCCTTACTAAGTTTCTTACTTCTATTTGAAATAAAACACACATATCTAAAGATCAAAGCTAATATCAACAAATGAGAGAAAACTTGTGATATTTGCCTTGGTCAGAATTAGCTCACTCATAATAATTATCCCTAGCCTCATCAATTTACCTATGTACAATGAAAAAATGTAATACTTGCTGTAAATAGGTATTCCTCTAGACAATTACGCTAAACAAAAAAGTTGGATTCATAAAAAGAGATAGAGCATGTTATCTCATACCATTAAATCAACTTAAATTAAATTATATTATTTATAATGTATATATATATATATATATGTATATACATATGTATATACACAAATGTATACTTGTATGTGTGTGGTGTTTGTGCGTGTGTGTGTACCTGTACTTATTAAAGTAGAAACAGTGTTGTAGGTAGGTAAAAGAAACCATAAGGTAGTGAGGATTGTGAAACATAAGAGTAATGGAATATTCATGCCATGAAGTCACAGGAAAAGAAGACACTATTTTCAAAAAAGAAAGGAGACCAGCAAGTTTGGGACAGAAGAGATGGAGAAGGATAATGTAGGAGAGAGAATATTTAGAACTGAGTGATGACTTACCTGGCAATGTCAACAAAAGACATTTGTTTATTGTAACCTTACAATATTTTGTAAAATATGTTCAGAAAGATTTTATAATGTGTCCTTATGATTATAAAATTAAAGCAATATTAAAAAGCAAAAATAGGAAATTGAAAAATATATAAAAGTTTTAAAAATGTAAATTATATTAAAATATTAATTATCTATTTTTTTTAAATAATATTATTTCATAAAAACATTGAGGGGAAGTTTATAAATTGGTATGTATATGGAACATTTTAAATAACCCATATATATGTAATTTTAATCTAGAGAAACCCATTTTTTATAAGACCATTGTAGAGAGCTTCTATTTTTTATTAAAGTAGTGGTAACCTATTGCTTTACCAATTGTACTTACCTTGTCCCCAAATCTAAGCATTTAGGAGTAGGTTTGTGATAATTTTAGGCTTTGTAGTATCACTTGAATTTTATTTGATACCACTTAAACTTTCTTAATTCCAGCATGAATCATAAATAATTTTCTTAAATAATGTGAGCAGAAGGTGGGATGCATTGATCACAGGTAACATGACAGCTGCTTTAAGCACATGTGGCTTCTTATAATTTGGTTCTGTTTGCTTGCTTCCCAGGATTACTAAGGTTTATAAGACAAAATCTGTTTGCATGGAAATAGTACAGTGTGATATTATATTGTAAAATACATTATGCAATGGTTGCTATGGTCAAGTAATTAATATATTCATCAGTTCATTTTCTTTTGTTGTTGTTGTTTTGTTTTGTTCTTTTCAGGAACAATTTGTCTTAGAAAATAGGTTACAATTGTTAGTGTACTCACGTTTCTTTATAACAGAATTTAGCATGCATGACTGGAAAATTGTGTGTGTGTGTGTGTGTGTGTGTGTGTGTGCCTTAGAGCACTCTGAACAGCTGCAGTGCAATCACAGCCTACAGATAAATGCCAGGTGTCATTTTTTCACTTTAATTCAACAAGCTATAGCATCTTACTGAACCTAGACCCAGGTTGGAAGCCAAGAAGTACTATCAATTCGTCTACCTCCATCCTGTTAAATTTTATAATTGTACAGTCTCATATTGATTTTATTACTTTATGTGGATCCACATGCTTGCACAGCAAGTGCTCTTGCTGAATAAATCTTTCTAGACCTTTTGCATTTTTTGAAGTTTGTGGGGGGGAGTCACAACTTTCTTTTCCATTTTTACTTTTTGTAATAGGACTTCAAGGATGTCTGCTGGCAGGTGATATTCTCAGACAACTAGGCAAAATGATTCATTTTATTAACTCACTTGTTTATACAACTTATTATCCACCATGCCTTGCTGTGCACTTACATTTAGATTCACAAACAATTTAAAGGAGTTCTTCCCTCTTTTTGTAAAGCCAACAATCTCTCTCTCTCTCTCTCTCTCTCTCTCTCTCTCTCTCTCTCTCTCTCTCTCTCTCTCTCTCTCTGTGTGTGTGTGTGTTTGTGTTGAGGCATGATATGACTAAAGTGGATTTTTTTTCCAGCATGAATTTACAACTGAAACAAATAAAAAACTACACCAGAAAATTTAGTCTATCCTGATTTTTTTTTAGGTGAAACTTTACACAATACCTCATCACCTGTTATTCTTTTGGTCTTGGTAAAGTTCTTAGTGTATGATGCCTGGAGAGAACTCTATACTAGAGAGAGGAAGACATTTGAAGAGATGTGAAATGTGACCTAAAACAGCTATCCCTCCTTTAACATATTACAAGTGCTTTCATGTCCATTATAAGAATGGATAGCTTTCTACTGGATAGCATAGTGTGTTTATCAGAATAATTTATGGTATCACAATTTTTCTGCAAAACAGAAAATCCTTTACCATCCAAAAGGGAAAAAAAAAACTCATTTGTGATGTTTGAAAGCAATGGAAAATGAAGCAAGGACATTAAAATAAAATTCAGATCTCTGAGTTTTCGAAAACATGGACAATTTTTCAGTTTCACTCATACCAGAATGGCAAGTCTAGCATGTTCACTTGTGTGATTTGTGGCACTATAGAATTTTTTAAAGCAAAATATTTCTAAAATAATCCTTTTGATTTTTGTTTGCTTGCATTTTTTGTTTGATGTGCTTAGTTTTTGAGATGGTGTTTCCCTGTGTAACATCCCTGGCTGTCCTGGAACTAACTCAGTTGACCAGGCTACCTAGCTCTAGTATATTTCTTATTTGAGAAAATAATTGTCAAACACCCAAATGGCAAGCATTTTGGGCAGACATTAAAGTAAGCTTCCAACAAAGAAAGCAATCATTCTTTAAAAACAAAATTGAGTTGTTAAAGGAACAGCTTATAATGAGTATCAAGCTACAATGAAAAGTAAAATGAAATAAAACAAGAGAAGATTAAATATTCTCCATGAAAATTTTTAGTTGTGGTAACATGATTTAAAAAAAAAAAAGCATAGCTTCATAACAGTTCCAGTTACAGATTATGGACACTTATGAGAAGTGTAAAAGGTAAAGGTACATGGCGAACATTGAGGGCTGATGAGAAACCAAGGACAATGGCACAGGGTTTTGATCCTACTTCATGTTCTGGCTTTGTGGGAGCCTGGCCAGTTTGGATGTTCACCTTCCTAGACGGAAGGAGAGGGGAGGACCTTGGACTTTCCACAGGGCAGGGAACCCTGACTGCTCTTTGGACTGGAGAGGAAGAGGAGTTGGGAGAGGGGGAGAAGGGCGGGAGGAGGGGGAGGGAAATGGGAGGCTGGAAGGAGGCAGAAACTTTTTTTTTTCTCAATTAAAAAATAAAAAAATAAAAAAAGGTAAAGGTACCTGTTGCCAAGTCTGACAACCTGAGCTCAGTCCCAGGTAGAGAGAACCAACTTTTGAAAATTACCTCTGACCTCACATTCAGATAACATGCACTAGGTTCGTGTCATGGTGACATTTCAGGAAATGTCAAAGTAAATATTTCCAATATAGACTGTCAATGAAGCAATAACTTTATATACAAATGTATTTTTATAAATTTTGCAAATATTGACGAAAATGAAAATATATAATAAAAACCTAAAGAATAAATAAATAGGGAGAAAGGAACTATTGAATGAAATGTCCCACCTCTAATAATTTAGATCATTGGAACCATAAGCAGTCCAACTCATACATCAACAATGATAATGAACCAGTTTCAAAACTTAGAACTTTTAAGACCTATTTGGTTATGTTATAAAAAGAAGCTTTTGAATAAGAAAGAATAATGAACATCTAATAACAGCAATGTTGATCATTTGTATTATTAGTTAATTGATAAGCACTTTCCTAAATGATTTCTCTATATATTTCATATAAGCCTAGAAGCTATCCAAGCAGGAATGTTTACTGTCTATATTTTATTAACAAAAATAAAGGATAAATAATTATCCTAAAATTATACAAATATTAGAAGTAGCGCAAGATCCTAAGATACTTATTTGAATAGAAAGTAAGGTAATAATGTAATATTTTGTCTCAAATATTTCATATTAATGCTTTAATAGGAAAATTATAAAAAAATCACAATTTTAAGGTAATTGTTAGAAATGTGATAGATTTGAAAAATAAAATATATCTTTTCTGTACAGAACATATAATAGCAACTACTAATGTGATAAACATCTATTTTTAATTATTTATTTTTATTAATTCTTTGGGAACTTTTTTATATGTTTTGATTATATTCAGCTTATCTTTCCCAACAAATTTGCTCCCCTTGCTTACTGACCAAACTAAGTCTTATTTTTTTTTCTATCAAGGTCAATATACAGCACAAATGTTCATGCATTATGACTTTACACTAGAATATCATCAATTTATTAGGAACTATAATTTTAAATAAACTTTTATTCCCAGCAAATAAGAATTGCCAGTAGCTCCTCATCTAGGGAATGAATTTCCTGCCCCTCTCTATGATGGGATTTGGTCTTGTTTAAGCTTGTACAGGTTTTGTATAAGATATCATAACCACTGTGTGCATAGCTGTCCTACTATGACTGGAACATAATTTTTCCTTGTGGTTACCCTCTACCTCTGACTCAAACAATCTTTCAATCCTCTCTATGGTAATGATCTCTGACCCATCAGAAAAGACATTATTCAGTCAACTATTCTCTGCACCTTAGCTAGTTGTAGGTCTCTGTGTTAATCATCATGTAGTTCAAATAGAAATTGCTCTTATGCTTTTTGAGTTACCTTCACCTATATGTATAATGATAAGTCCTTAGGAATTGGTTTAATATTATGTCCCTTTGGAAAAATAATAGTTAGTTTTCCCCCTAAAATTCATGAACTATATGGCCACAGATTCTCGGACTGATAATTGTGTCACATACTGGTTTCATCTTGTATTGTAGGCATTTAATCCAGTAATAAAGTAGTTAGTTACTCCTGTGATATTTGTGCCATTATTGTACAAGGGGCTATGCTTTGTCAGGCCAGTAATTGTTACAGTTCTTGAAGTTCACAACTTAGTACAGATAATGATTTTTTTTTTTCTTTTGGTAGTATACATATCACTTTTCAGCAATATGATAATTAGACAGCAGGGATCAAGCTTCATGGTCATTGCCAGCTTGATTTCTCTATGTTATAGGACTCAAGAATGTGGTATCTTAAATTACGGGGTCTTACCGTCAAGTTCTAGAGAGGAACCAGGAGTGATGGCAATGGTCTCTTATGGTTGAGGCTTGATGGGACATCATTGGCCAAGAACTTGAAAAGAAGTAATACCTATTCTTCACTTAGGGGCAACACATTAGTCAGACTGGGTTTGTTATATTTACATTTTCTGACGTATATGATCTGTCTTTGCACACACACACACACACACATATATATACATATACATATANATATATATATATACACACACACACACACACACACACGTGTGTGTGTGTGTGTGTGTGTCTAGTAAAAAAATCCCTTTTGTTCTTGAGGAATTCTATGACACAGTTCATCAGTTCATTAATAAACATTGGCTTATTGAAAAGGAAACAAAAGTAAAACCTGAAGGTCCCATAATATTTTCACAAATATACCCTTTCTCTTCTTATTCTCTTTAACCTGATATGCCATCATGTAATAGAGTATTATCTGATGGAATCAGGAGACCCTACCTAGTATCCAGAATTAGTCCTTTGAGATGAATTAATCTTAATTAAGTTTTCTTTTTGCTATACCAGTAAGTATTTTAATCCACATATAGATTTATTTGCAAATGAAATATAGTAAAAATCTTATCAACAATGGTTCCTGTGGTGGAATTTTGATATATTGATGTCTAAAGTTTGTGAAACTAAGTCCCAGAATGATCAATTCCTTGTCTTAAAAATGATAGAAGTTCTGTAAAGCATGGTTAAGAAATGTGATTAGTGCTGATAGAACATCAATTTTTCCTAGACTACACAGGGAATTACATGAGAACAAACCATTTATTCCTGAAATTTCCCAGTAATTTTGCATTTTTATTTCTTTTAGCTGTTTGCCAACGTCAATTACACTGTATACACTATCCAATATACTAAAAGTAATGGAACAGTCATGTAGTTGTTGTATATTTATTACAGATATTCTTGCCTATTTTGCTTACTTCAGAATTGGAAAGGTTGTGTGATTGCAGCAGGACATAAAACATTCTGAAACAAACCATAGTTTGTGAAGATCCTAATTTGCTTCTTAAAACTGTTGTTTGTTTGCAGCCGGGTTTACCCCTGCACAATTTTGACATCCTCTTCCATCATTCTGCCTTGTTTTTTGAGACAGGGTCTCTATTTCTGAACATAGAACTAAATGATTCAGGCTTATTCACTGACCAGTTAAATCCCTAACATATTTATTTCTGATCTGAAGTTTCCAAAGATTTTCATCAAGTCTGATTTTATGTGAGTGCTGGGGATACAACATTAGTTGTTCAACAGAAGTACCAAATAATATTACCCAATGGGATATCTTTCCAGTGCTTTTATTCAGTTTACAGAAATTATTGCACAGTTTAAATACATTAAAATATGAAAATGTTTTATTCTAAATCATTTCTGGAAACATACTGTGCTTCACTGGGCTTAATTTCTCGCAAGTTATTTTTACCAACTGTGCAACTGGCACTGGCTGGGACAAGTTCAATACACACAAAATAGGAGAATTTACAAAATTTAAGTAAGTATTTAAAAGCCATTTAATCCATCTTACCACTTCAATAGCTTTTTAAAAAGACAATTCACTTACTATAAAATTCATAGTTTCAGTATATTCAACCCATGTTGAACTTTCAGTATCATCATAATAATCCATAATCAAAAAATAAGAAATTCAGCAATCATCATTTTTAAATTGTAAGTAATTTCCATCACCCTAGAATAAAACTTTATTCCATTCACAGTCACTTCATATATATCTTTTCTTTCAAGATTGGCAAGTGATCACCTATATGTACTGTTTTCTTCTGTGAAGACAAAAATGACACAATACACTATGTTGCCTTCAGGTGTCATTTATACGGCATTTTTCTATAATTTCACCACTTTTCGTTGAATATTATATTTGATGAATGTATATATATATATATATATATATATATATATATATATATCAGATAGGTGATAAATAACTGAGGTTTGTAAACTTTTTATTAAAAATATTGCTGCAAGAAATACTGATTTACACATCAGTGTGTGGAGTAAAGCAGGAATTTTAGGTAGATACGTGGAAATAGGGTTTTTCAAACTTATGGAAACTTAAACATGTTTAAAAGAAAATGTCAGATTATTTTCAAAATATCTTCCATGTTGTATATTTATTACTTAAGCTAAATTTGCATGACTCTTTCTCTTTGAGTTCCTATTATAGCCAATGTAGAACATTTTCCTGTTACCTGTATCTTGATTTCAACCATCATATTACATTTCAATGGTTTAAAGGTTGCTAAATAATCAGTCTGTGGCTTTATAAGGTAAATGCTGAACCATAGCCAGACAAGTGGTTTCTATATGTGACTTCATTGTCAATACTGGAAGTATCCCTTATTCTTGTTTCTTCCTAAAACTCTAAGAAATTCTACTGGTTCATAAATTTGAGCAAATAAACTCAGCTAAATTTAACTTACTTCAAGTTTTTCTTAACAAATTCTCATTAATAGTGTGTGATGTTTGAAATGTTGCCATATCCTCACTGACATTATTTCTTCTGTTATCTGGGACAGAGTCTCACTGTTCAGCACAAGAGTGACCTTGAATTCACAAAGTATTCTAGGATTACCTAAACCATGCAGTCATACTCTTTCTCATTCTTGCATGTGCTGAGATAATAAGAGAGCCTCCACACCTGGCCTGATTTTTGTTATTCTCTTAGAAGGCATATATTTTAGGTTCTATGTTCCTGATCTAATAAAACGTGTTGACAAATACAATTTAAGGAAAAATGAGTTATTTTGGCTCACTACTCTAGAGCACAATCATAGTAGCAAAGTCAAAGTGTCAAAGCATTAGGAGTGTGAAGGAGCTGATCACCTCACACCAATAATCAAGTAGGAGAGAAGGAAGAATATATACTGGCACTGAGCTCCCATTCTCTGTCATTACATTCCAGATTATCCCACCAATGAAAGGATGGCACCAATATTGGCTCAATCGTCACACCTCAATTATTATAGAATGATTGTCATGACCAGATGCCCATCAGTTAGCTGATTATAGATTCTGTCAGGCAGAAAATTGATACCAACCATGGTAACATCCACATGATTTTAAAGTTGTATCTCATTGTGATTTTGACCTACATTTCTCCATGTCTAATACTGTTGACTATTATGAATTTGTGTCTTTGTTTTTGGACAAGGATTTCCTTTAATACTATGAACATATTTAAACATGACAACGTCTTTGACTAGGTATATATTAATAGAATTTCAAGAGGTATTTCTTATGAGCTCCTTTATTTGATTGCTCCTGAGTTATAATTAGCTATTTCACTTTTTATACTTTACATTGAAATTGAATATTCTATGAAATCATAAGTGGTGAACATAGAAATCATACTGTACTTTTCATGCAGTTTTTCCCACTTGGTCACATTGTGACATCTCTGGCTTACTCCCATAAAGAATATATTTCTTTAAAAATTGCTCTAAAGTTGTCATTTTGTTATGCTTGTGATTGAGTGGATTTTCTGGGATGACACAAAATCATGTCTACTTCACTTTTTGTCAAAATCTTCTGTCTATATCTTAATGTATGCCTTTAATACTCTCATAGTTTAAAGATCTGCCATCAATCACTTTATGGTTGCACTGAATCTTAAGGTGATCTAAAGTCAAGAAACAAGAGCCATTTAAAAAGTTTCCTGAATATACTTACAGCCTAGTACAGTCACACTTCAAATCTTTAATTATCTTTTATGAAAATTTTATTCATAATCTATTTATTATCTTGCATTTAAATATTATGCTTTTACCATTGTCGAAGAGTATCACCATTTAAGGCAACTAAGATTTTAAATAATAAAACTTATTTGTGTTTTGGTGACTATTTTCTTTGCTTTTTGGTGTGTGTGTGTGTGTGTGTGTGTGCCTGTATGAATGTGTGTGCATGTGTGTACATGTGTATGAGAGATAGAGAGACAAATGTCAAAGGTCTTGGAGGAAGTATTCTTCAAACAATGAATTCAGAGTTAAGTTAACTCTGGTCCCAGTTAAGAATAAGAGTTAACTATGGTCCCAGTGGAAGAGACTTTTTCCAAGGAGCTGTCAAAATATCTAATAGTGACTGTTTCTTTATTATGATGCTTGTTGATGATTTCCAAGCTTCTTCTGCACTTTACATTGACTGATGGAGCTCTATTTCTCACTAAAACTGTAGAAACATGGTTGCTCATTTTCAAAGCTACAATAAATATACAGAAAAAGAGGCTGAGGCTAGAGTGGGTATAAATGTCAGAGTACTCATTTTTTCAGAGATTCTACCATCTTTTGTGAAGAGACATTTCTCAAATTGTTGATTTATTGGCTTGTTCTCAGAATTTCAAAGAAATTTGATTTTCACTGATTTTTAAAATGTGTTCTTACTGTTTTTAATGGTATATTAATTTTATACTTTACAAGTCTGAAAACCCCATGTCTAACACTTCTAATCTGGGGATAAGCTATTGTAATAATTTTTCAATTTATAATATTTAATTCTTAAAGTACTTATATCTTTAAACTAAAATATATCTTTATTCACCTATATATGGTTATGTCCTTTTAAATATATTTTATTACATTGAAGAATTATATAGATATAAGGGATACACCATGAAGTTTATACATACTGATCCTCATGATTTTTATAGACAGTAAAATTAATATATGTGTGGCATATATAATCATGCAATTTCTTTTAAAATAGCCAAATTCTGGCTTATCAGAAATTCCTATTAAAGTGAAATCCCTATTCTGTGGTTTGATGAAAATGTTTTACATAGGCTCATAGGGAGTAGTACTATTAGGAGTCGTGACATTATTGAACAAGTTGTGGAAGTGTGGCTCTGGGGTAAGTTTTGAGGTCTCAAATGCTCAAGCTAGGCCCAGTGTCTCACTCTCCTCCTTCTGTTTGATGTACAGGATGTGAACTCTCAGCTATCTCTCCAGAACCATGTCTGCCTGGGTACTGCCATGCTTTCTTCCATATTTCTTGGCATGATGATAATAGACTACACCTCTGAAATCTAAGCCAGACCAAATTTAATATTTTGCTTTATAAGAGTTGTCATAGTCATGGTATCTCTTCACAGCAATAAAACCCTAATTCAGAAAACTATTAATCTCCATCCTTGTGCTGAACATTAGATCTCCAAATGGCTTCATCCTACACATCTTTTATACATCTTACACAAAACTTTTACAGTTGTGATTTATCTGGAGCCCCCCAATTCCTTCTATTTCACACCTTTCATTGCAAATATAAGTTTTGATTTGTTTTGGATTTGTTTTAGGTTCTCTATATAATAAAATTTCTTTTACATTTTTTAGTGAAATTATTTTATGTGTATATATGTTTTACCTATATGTACATCAGAGCACAACTTACATATCTGGTGTACTTAGAGGCCAGAGAGCTCATTAGATCCCCTGAGACTGAAGTTACAGTTGTGAGTCGCCAGAGATCTTAATGTCTAACTTATGTCTTTAGTCTTCATTTTCTTATTCTTAAATATAATTTATTTTCACTATTATATATTTATATGTGTATGCATATAATCTCAAAAATTCATCATTTGTTCATGAGTGGAAAATTTGGTTATATCTGTATTCAGGACATGGTGAATAATGTTGCAATTATCCTAGGAGACTAAGCACTGCTTTAAATAGTTACTTTATTAATATTATTCTGTTATCCTATGATGCATAGAAGTCTTTTAAAGAATATCCACTAAATGGATAATTCAAGGGAAGCCTGAATTGGTGCAGGATAACTGTCTGTATTCTATCCATCATGTTTTAAACAAACACTGATTGGCCAGGCAGGAAGTATTGGTAGGTCAACCAGACATGAAGAAGAAGTGGGGCAATGAGAACAGGAGAAATCTAGGAAGGAGGAAGCCCATTCCTCTGAGTCCTGCCCACACAACCGAAGAAGAAAGTTGGGGCCTGCCCTGCTGAAAAAGATACTGAGCCATATGGCTAATATAGATAAGAATAATGGGTAGATATACGTTATAAGAGCTAATACAAAGCCTAAGCTAATGGGCCAATCAATTTATATCTAATGTAGACTCTCTGTATGAATTTCTTTGGGGCTTACAAGCTGTGCAAACTGGGCAGGACAAAACAAAGGGGCCACACACTTCTTACTACTACAGAATGGTACCCACATGGACAACTGCATCTGCATAAAGTCTGACAGAGCTTGGGGAATAATTCTGGGCAGAAAAGAATAGAGTAAAACATGGCTTCTTTGTAGCAGCAATTTCCCCGGTCTGCTCTACTTGCTAGATGCAAGCATTCTCATTTAAGAGAGGCTTCTTGACTCAGCTTTAGCTGCAAAATCTTGCAGCTCTGTTAAGAGGTCCTGCCATGAAACACTTACAAAGTGTTGATGAAAAGGCTACCACATGCTTTTCTATTTTCAGGCATAGCAGGAAAAAAGCCATGCTGATTTAAAATTCCAGCTTTCTGGGCCCCCCCGACAGTGCAAACTCTGACTCTTTGAGGCAGGAGGTCTGGCTATAGAGAGAACATTTGAGTGTGTTTTGTGAGCACACTGTTGCAGTTTGCTGGCAGGGACCTTGAAATGCCATATATTTGTGGCAATAAACATGGCTACAGCCAGTACCTCCACCATGAGGCTGGAATCACAGAAAGCTAAGGAATGGGCTGGAACCAGCCATCAGAGCCATGGCTTTGATCATCTAAGTATTGCTTGGCAAATTGCAGACTCATGTATTCAGAAAGGGAAATATATACAGTAAAGAGAGATTCAAGGATTAAAAAAACCTCTAAATGGTTTACATTGTATTAAGAAAATATACCAGGAAATGGCTAAAGTTCTTTTAAAAAATGGAGGAGTTGGGTGGGCTGGTACACACTTTTAATCCCAACACTTTGGAGACAGAGGTAGACTTACCTCTGTGACTTCAAGGTGTGGTACCACACATCTTTAATACCAATGCCTGGAAGGCAGAGACAGACAGATCTCTGTGAGTTCAAGGTATGGTAACACACACCTTTAATCCCAGCAATGGGGAGGCAGAGAGAGGCAGCTATCTGTGAATTCAAGGATAGCCTGGTCTATAGAGGGAGTTCTAGGACAAATATACACAGAGAACCTGTCTCTAAAAGCCAAATGTTAAAAGTAAAAATAAAAGAAATAAAAGTTAAAATAAAGCCACATAAAGATGAAAAACACACAGAGAATCTTGATACTGTATGTTATTATGCTCTCTTTGAATTTTTTGAATGCTGAGGAAGGAACAACAGTTCCTAAAAGATATTTGCTTATAAATGCTGCTGAATTAATCCAAGATAGGTATTTTGACAATACCTTGACTTCAAAATTGAAGTCAAAAGCTATGTTACTTTGGAGAAGAGATTTTGCTTTTGTTTCCACAGGAAATGAGAGGCCATGGATTCTTTCTGAATTAATAAAAACCATGCTTGATCAAGGAAGACCACCTGAGAAATCTCCAGTAGGAACAGATGGTCCAGATGTCTGAGTTCTACATCTAGAACAGATTCAAGACTGCTGCCTGAGATGATTAAGGCTCATAGGATACTCCAGTCAGGACTTGATCCTAATTCTAAATTTTCTTAGGTCCCCATAAGATTATCAGCACCCCCAACTAGCCGGAAGTAGCCTGGAATACTATGCCCACATTCCCAAAAAATGGACTGTGGATATTTTCCTTTTTTAAAACAAAGAGGGGGAAGTGGTGCTGGATAATTGTCTATATTCTGTCAATCATGTATCAAATAAATGCTGATTGGCCAGGCAGGAAGTATAGGTAGGTCAACCAGACAGGAAGTAGAGGTGGGGCAATGAAAACAGTAGAATTCTAGGAAGGAGGAAGCCCATTCCTCCCAGTCCTGCCCAGACCACCAAAGAAATAGGATGTGACTTGCCCCACTTAAAAAGGTACTGAGCCCTGTGGCTAACATAGATAAGAATAATGGGTTAATATATGTGATATTAACTAATAAGCTAATAAGAAGCTTGAGCTAATGGGCCAATCAGTTTATCATGAATATAGACAACTCTGTGTGATTTCTTTAGGCTTACTTGCTGTGAGAACTGGGCAGGACAGAAACCTCAACAAGCAAGACCTCTTGTTACATTGAATAATGGGAAAATAGTGTACTTGACAATGAGCAAAACATTCTTTGTTTTCAATTAAGTATATATAACATTCATTGAAGAATTGCCTCCAACAAATTTTCTGTGAGCATGTCTGGGAAGTGTTTACTTAATGATAATTAATGTTGGAAGAAGCCAATTAATTATGAGAAGTAACATCCCATTGCATTTGTGTCTGTGCTACATAAATTCTTATGAACTGAACATGTGCCTGTGAACTGAACATCCTAGTAACCAGAATTTCTCAGTGATTTCTACTTCAAGTTCTTTCCTTGAGTTCTTGCACTTACATCCCTCAATAATAAATTTTGACTTGAAATAAATGATAAAATAAACTTTGTTCCACCAAATTACTTCTGACAAGAGTATTTCATACCAGCAGCAAAAAATCAAGTAAGAACACTTGGCTTTTATGATGTTTGTAATCTTGTTACACTTCTAGGTAGAAACTGTAAGAGAAGAAAGTCATTCGAAAACTTTAGCAATTTGTGTCTTTTTGTTTGTCCAACATCTGTCTTCATACTTAATGCAGACTACAGAGTGCCTTATTCTCTCTGAAAGTGATTGCTTTTTCAAATAAGTGACTTGAAGTGTGCCTTAATGTTTCCTTTTGTTTTTGGTTGTGATGAACTGTTACATTGCTCTGTTTTTATCCTCTTTTATTAATTTTCAGATCCCAGGATAATTGGGTTCATACATTTGATTTGCCTACTTTATCTTTCCCATTTCTTATAAGAGGTACTTTGATGTGACCGTGAAAACATTACACAAACACATTTACATGTGATGATGTGTGATTCCCCTATGTACGCTGTGAATACCATTGGTTAATAAGGAACTGTTTTGAGCCTAAAGTAGATCAGGGTAAACAGAGCTATGTGGGAAAAACTAAACTAAATGCTGGGATAAAGGAGGATGAGTCAGAAAGAAGCCATGGAGCTCTGCCAAAGACAGACCAGATGCCAAAAATTTAACCAGTTAAACCATAGTCACATGGCAATACACAGATTAATAGAAATGGGTTAAATTAAGATGTAAGACTTAGCCAATAAGAAGTTATAGTTAAAGGGCCAAAAAGCAATTTAATTAGTATGGTTTCTGTGTGTGTGTGTTTTTCCGGAGTCTGGGCAGCTGGGTAATAACAAGTCGCCTCTAACTACAAATTGGTGCACTAACGTGGGACTGACTACATCCACATAATATCTGAGAAAGCTTGGAAAGGAATGTTAGACACAGAAAAATAAAGTTTGGCCACATTTTTGTGGGGAGGGGCCAGGCGGCATGCTGCAGCTCCCTAAAGATAGGTTTTCTGATTCATCAGTAATAAGAAAAATGTCATGGCTGTCTGGGCCATGCTGCCAGCACAAACTCTGGCTCTTTCAGGAGACTGAGCATTTAAATGGGGTTTGTGATCAGACTGGTACAACTTGCTTAATGGTAACATAGACATGTTGTATGTCTGAAAATAGGTCTGTGTTCATTCTAAAGAAACCTTTACCCCATCATGTTGGCCTGGACAGAGCCAAAAGACAAAGCAGCCTTAGTTGTTGCTTAGCATTTTAAGAAGCCATTCTGTTAAGAAAAAGATTACAGATATACAATAAAGATGGATTCAGACTTTTTTTTAAAGCCTCTAAATGTGTCACAGTGTTGGACAAATATACATAGGCTTGTGAGAGATAAGAAAAAGACTATAGAAAGTTGGAAAAGAAGTAAATTGTTTAAAAAGCAAAGTCTTTAAAGAGACAGAGAAAATTTGTAGTAAAAGTAATAGGGGTAAAGAAAAATAAGCCACATAAAGATGGAAAACACACAGAGAGCCTGGAATATATACATTATTATGTTTTCTTTGTATTTTTGACTGTGAAGGAGCTAAGTAACCAATGCACGTGCACACACACACACACACACACACACACACACACACATATGAGGGACACCAAAGAAAGTTACTGGGAAATTGCCAATATAGGCAGTATTGTCTTTGAAATTCCATGTTTCCTGGAGAAGTCTGCCAGATACTATGGGCCTGTAGGCTAAAGACTGAATGTTCCAACAATACAGAAGAACTGTGGGTTCTAGGCAGCAAGATGTCTCTGTCAATTCTAGAGTTCCGAGAGTTGTTTACAATGCACTTCATATTTACTTAGGTAATATATTTTTCTGGAGCCTTTGATAGGGTTGAAGTATTTATATTTAAAGTTTTCCTGAGTTATGATAAAAGATAAAGTAGATATAAATATTGTACCTGTATTTTTTTATTTTATACCTGTCTTGTTATATCAAATTTTACTATGTTAAATTTAAAATCTTCCTTTTTATTTAAACAGAAAAGAGGAGGTATTGTGGGATTTTCCTCTGTATGCTGTGAATACTATTGGTTAATAAAGAGCTGCTTTGAGCCTATAGCAGAGCAGGGAAAACCAGAGTTAGGCTGGAAAACTGAACTGAATGATGGGAGAAAGGAGGAGGAGTCAAAGAGAAGCCACAGAGCCCTGCCAGAGACAGACCAGATGCTAGAACTTTACCTGGTAAGCCACAGCCATATGTCTTACACAGATTTCATGGGTTAAATTAAAAATAAGAAGCTAGAGGTAATAGGCCAAACAGTGATTAATGAATACAAGTTCTATGGGGTTATTTAGGGAATCTGGGCTGCTGGGAAACCAACAAACAGCCTCTTACTTCAGATTTGCCTACTTAAACTTTTCTATTTCTTATCAGAGGTACTTTGCTGTGACTGGGAAAATATTACACAAACATACACACACATATATGCATATGCATATATATATGTGTGTATGTGTACATATATAAATAGCAAATATTATATTTTGTTATTCATATTAGTACCTTATACTAATTACTATAAAATGACATTTTTCTTGAACTTTACTTTTTTAATCAATATAACTTTATTAATGCTAAGCAGTTGTAAGTTTCTTTTATTTACATAACTATTTGAATTTGAAGAAAAATATAACTTAAAAATACTTGAATATATATACATATACATATATATCCCCTATCCATAAATATTCCTCTTTTAATTCCTTATATTTATCACTGCCATGTATCAATTATATATAAAATCAGTCTCATTATGATATATTCATGTATGAATATAATGTACTTTTATTATACTAACTTCAATTGCTCTCTCATACTCCTCATATTCCTACCAATCCCTTTCTTCTATTGTCATGTCTATATTATTTTTTAACCTTAAAGGAGGATGGACTATTTGTTGGTGGATACCAAAACTGAAAAAAATAGCTCCTTTCTCCCTGTACAACCATGTACATCTACCTGTAGATCCTCAGGGGACTGTGGAGAATATGAGGCAGTTTTCCTAGCCAGTTAACATATTTTTAAAATTTAATTTTGTATATATACACACAGACAAATATATGGATATTCTTCTTTTTCCTGAAACACAGTTTTTCTGTGTTTCCTTGACTGTCCTGAAATTTGCTCTGTACCTGACCTCTGTCTCAGAGATCCACCTGACTCTGACTTCTGATTTCTGAGAATAAAACCATGTGCCATCTCTGCCTGGTATATGTATTATTGTTATAGTTTTATTAGTACCACTCTAAGATGAAGTATACAGAATAATAGTCTGTCATTACTTTAAGTTACTTGAAGTTATTGTCTTAATTAAGTTGTCCCCTTCTCATTATCTATTAATTGATATACTGTAAACAAATTTTGAAGGGAAGCCAATGTGTCTTACTACAAAAGGAACAAACGAATACATAACGAGACAAATAAATTTAAAAAAAACCAACCAACAAAACAGACAAAACCCCTTTTCTTAAGGAGCTGCACTATTTTCAACTTTAAAGTATGACTAATAACAATTCTGTTGGATTGCATAATTTCCAGCAATTAATGTCCTAAACATCCTGTGTTGAAGGATACTACTGTGGATTAAGGAGAGAAAAACCCAGATCTTTATGATAGGAAAATTATATGTCAATTGTTCCTTGGTGGAACCCTTCTGTGGAGACAAGCTCATTTACCTCAGGCTGTTTATTCACATTAGAAAATTTGAAATTTAATGATGGGATAAAAAGTATTCATCACTTCTTCAATTAAACATATTTCTTCTTAAAAATTTATGGTATAAAAAATTGTTTTATAGGCAACCTCAGGGTGCAGCATTTACTTTGAACTAATGGCATAGGAATTTTGTATGTACTATGGTAGAACCTTTCTCAGACTAATTTGCTTGTGTCAAGAACCTGGGGCACTTGACATTTATAGTCAGTAAAGACTAACCTGGTACAGTGACTTCCAAATTCATTGATCCACTCTAATTATGATTAAATGAGGATAAACTTTATGTAATAAGCAAGGCAGAAGAAACAATTACTAATGTGGAGAATTAGAGTAAACTGAAAAATTTGGGAAAATCATGACAACCTCCTCTGCACTAGAGGACATTCAAAAAAAGAGAAAACGATTGAAATTCCTTTCTTGGTATTGATATGTGGCTATGTAAGAAATTAGACAAAACCTGAGGTGAATGTGTTCAGGCTGGTTACTTCAGGTGAAGGTGATGAACACCTCCCACACTCTATACATGTCCCTGGCCAGACCAGAGAGATGATGCACTTTGTTTAACACTATGTACCCATTAGAAGTCACTGAAGGCCTCCTCTGTATATCTATCTATGGCTCCAGCTTTGTTAGATACTGACCTTACCTATCCCTAGCTGTTAGTCACTTAGCTGGTATTGCTACTCATTAAATTTGTAGGTATCTTAAGTGATATTAACTACATTAATCTCTCTCTGAATGAATCAAAAAAGTAGCTGTTGTTATATTAAATCAAACCCTTCTCTACAGGATGGTCTTCAGTGAGCTACCTGACAGAGGTAAATAATTTCTATTTCATATAATTTATGTTTCCTTGCAGTTTAATCTGTTAGCTGTGTTACAAGAATAAATAAAAGAACAATGGTACCTAGCATATGGTTCCCAGGAAGTGTCTCATGGTAGCTATCCAGACAGCCTACCAATACTGGTCTTATTCCTCAGAGATGATTTGTCTCTTATTGGATTCTGTAGGCTACTCATACTCATTTGCACACATTTTAATTCTCTTTATTTAGTGTTTATGAGTTGGAATTAGTCATGTCTCTCTATTCATTGTTTTTTATTCCCTTGGAATGAGAATGTTTTCGATTCACTTGCTGTACCTCTGCATCTTGGATTTATTCACCATTATTTCATCATGAGCTCAAAAATATATTTGTCCTGCTTGTTGAGAAAGAATATATAGTTAAATTTTTGACTAACGTTAGAAGGATTAAAACTTAGGAATGTTTGAAAAAGACTGAATGTTTTTTTTTTCTATTTTCCCTTGCTTAGCTTTGTAGGCTATGGGCACAATCATGAAATTTATACCTGGAATTTAACCCTAAAGGTTGTACACTCCTAGAAGTGTTGTGAGTGCCTATTGCAGTTTCTTCTAAGTTACTGTAATAAAATATATTAATAAACAGCAACTGTGTCAGAAACAGTTTGACTTCCTATTCTAGATTACAGCCTGTCATTGCTAGCAAGTCAAGACAAATTCTAAACAGCTAGTGATGTTCATTCACAGTCATGAACAGATAACAAACACAAAAGAACAACAACAACAAAAAATCTCAAATCGGTATTCATTTAATTCACTTTTTTCACTCTTGTACCCTTCATGGCTCAGGCAATGACAATGTGGTGATTACCACATTCAGGACTATTATTCCTAACTTAATTAAACAATTAAAAAAAAACCTAACCAAATATGCCTGAAGGTCAACCTGATCAATATAATCTCTTATTAAATTTCCCTTGTCAGTTGACTTTAGGTTACACCAGGCTTATAATAAAATTAAATATCATAGAAGCTTCAAGAAATGTGGCCTAAATGGTGGAAGCAATGTGATTCAGAACATGTACTTGAAGAGGATATTTAGACCCTGGATATTTCTTTGCTTTGCTTTCTGTCAGCCAGGATCTAAGTAGTGTGTTCTATTACATGTTCCTTGCAAATAGGTGCTACCGCACTCTGGCACAAGAGCAGCAAAACTAACTCACAATAAATGACACCAGGAGTTAAAGTACACCTTTCTTTGTTTTGTGTTCATTAGCTCAACAATTTTTCTATAGCAAAGAAAAGTTCCCTAGTACACATGATAAAGCAATGAACTTCATGAGTCATTTATTTTTACACAACAGAGATAACACAGGCTAGAAGAAATGTAAAAGTACAAGTGATTCAATTGTCTCTTTCATTTTTTTTAGATAATTTATGTTTCCCATCAATAAAACTAAAAATCATGTGAATCAGACCTTTTCGTTCCTAGAAAAAAACACACTTCCAATAGGGTTCTAAGCAGCTATCACCTTAACATGTTGAAGTTTCTTCCTTATCATTCCAGGCATTTAGTGACACTTCACAAATATTTTATATAGTTGATGCACCAAATTTTCTCTTGATAATTGTAATAATAAAAACAAATTAAAAACTGAAGTAGCAGTGTCTCTTTCCCTGTCTGGAAATAGTGGAAAATGTGCCCCTTTTAGTATTTTTAGAGAATTTTTCTTAGAAATTTTGCAAATATAATATTGTTTTACAATTTGAACTGTAAAGTGGTATTTGTCTGTGTTTTTTTCCTCAACTTAATGACACATTAAATTATGGACCACAGTATGAATGCATACAGTGAAAAAATATTAATAATCATATTGAAATGTAAATATGTATCTGCCCTTTCTCCAAGGACCTACAGATATATAAGTTCACCTAAGTTTTATTACTGTTTGATAAGAAAATATTATTTTGCTTGAAAACATCACTAAATAATATATGCTATATAATAATATATGACAAAATATGCCTCTCAGAAAAATCTAATTTATATTTTAACAATTGCTGTAGTTTTATTAATATATGTATATGCATATGTATGATTATACATAGCAGCAAAGTTGGATATTTTATTACTATCATCCTTTACTTTCTCTGAATTAATTTACAAATATCTGAGTAATGCAATTAACCCAATAAATGTCAACTTTGCTACATGAATTAATTTTGATAGTAAATGTTTAGCATCTTAGAATAATGCAATCTCACCTCTGAGCAATATTTTGTCTCTAGTGCACAGGGTATACCATAAACATATGTTAAAATTTTAGGGTTACAATAAAGATGTAAAAAAGTACCTGTTGCTTTGATTCTGCCCTTTCTTGAAAACTTTGAAGTTTTGAATGTTTCCTTAAACTGTCACATTTACAAAGCACAATTGAGGATAAACACATAAATAAATGCACTTATGCCCTAATATACTTATAATTATATAATTCACTATAAAATCAAAATCAAATGCATCTCTACCTCATTTGTGTGCATATATTTTTTTTTGTGTGTTTATATGATTGTTACTGTTTGTATGTCTTTATGTAAAAACACATGTTGGATTTAAAATGTATGGCGAAAGAGTTTAAAATAATCTCTGAGCTATAAATCACATAATTACTGTATGAAGAAGCTGCTTGTTTGTCCCAGCTACCCAGTACCAAAATAACTACACAAAAACTGTATTAATTAAATCACTGCTTGACCCATTATCTCTAACTTCTTATTGTCTAACTCTTATATATTAATTTAAAACATTTCTATTAATCTGTGCATCACCATGAGGTTGTGGCCTACCAGCAAAGTTCCAGCATGTCTATCTCTGGTGCTGGATAAATGGTGTCCCCTGACTCTGCCTTCTTCCTTCCAGCATTCTGTTTAATTTTCCCACCTAGCTCTGTTTCCCTATAGCTCTGCTATAGGCCCAAAGCAGTTCATTTATTCATTAACCAATCAAAGCAACACATAGACATAAGGACCACCCACACCAAATTACCTATGGTATACTGAATTTGACTATCAAAGACAAAGTTATCTACCTATTTGCTTAATATTTGTATAGGAAATCTATTTTACCAAAACTGTAACTAATAGATTTTCAAATTATTATTTCTTGGTAATTTATAATTTAAAATTTATCCAATTTGTTCATCTCTGTTTTCTGTATATTATTAGTTATTTACTAAAATGAATTTTCACTATGTTTCCTTTTGGTTATTAATATTAAATTAACTTAGTATTCTTGGCATACTTTGTTTTACTGTGTTTGAAAGGATGTGTCAGTGTCTAAAATTGTCTGTTCTTTAGGCATGTTATAGAATTATATCACTGAAAACCACCTTTTAAAAATATTACTTAGTAAATAATAGCACACATTTGATACCTCATAAATCTTAGACCATTTAAAAAATGCCATTTATGTAGAAAGCTTCAATAACTTTCTCCTCTTGTTATGCTGTGGAGATATAATGACAATGTCACTGATGAATGCTGAATATTAATGAAATATGATATTTTTTCATCTAAAGACACTGAAGACAGAACAATAAACCAAAAGACTAGTGAGGAACAGTATTGTCCATTCACAAAAAGACAGATGACTAGAAGAAAATTACCTAATAAAACAAAATAATTCTGTTTTGATATCATGTGTTGTTTTGTAATAATGTAATAGCTATACTTTGTTCGCGAGAAGGAAATGAGGGAATAATGAAGCCAGAAATTTTTGGCACAAAATATAAACATGTTTATGATTTTCCCCTTCCTGCTTCCATAATATCTCTTTATATAGTACAAAATGATGTTGCATTAGTTAGCTCAGAATACTATCACAAAATATTATAGACAAGTGGGCTTATAAAGCGAATATTTCTTTCCTCATTGTTCTAGAAGCTAGAAGTTTAATGCCAAAAGCATATCATTGTAAAGTTCTAGAATATTTTTTTTTTCTGAACTTGCAAACATCTAAAATTTTGCTGTCAATTCACATGACTTTGATTCAGTGGATATAAGCCTTTTAGTTTTATTGGTTCTAAGGCAGAACATCTATTAGATTGGAATGCTTGACTTATGCATTCATTTATCCCAAGTTATTTCTTAAAAGTTCTATCCCTAAATATGATTGTGTTGAGAGTTAAAATTTTAAGATGTGAATTTTTTAGAAACAAAATTTATTTCAAGAACATAGTTTTGGAATAATCTCAGGGAGGTCTTTAGGGAAGAAGATTGTAAAATATAGGTAAAATGAAAGGAGAGAAAGAGAACATTGGTTGCAAGAAGGCTCAAGAAATGAGTGGAGTGAGGGATGTGCAAACAAGAGTATGGAGGTATTTTCATCCAAGATATAGGAGCTATGAAAATGTTATTTGGAAAAGTAAAAGAAGTTGTAGAACATATGTGATATGAACGAGCAAGAGGTAATACTTTGAGTTATTTGTTGATATGGAAATAAAGACAGATAGATGGGGAAATGAAGAAGACAGTACAAGTAATCAAAACAAAAGGGATGTGAAGACAAATGAAAATTCCATACTTTATAAGGTGGTTAAAAACATTATTGTAAAGAATGAGAATACAGGTATTTTCTATGGGTTGATAATCATCCTTCCTGAAGACATAGATTATAAAGAAAAATATCACTTATAACTATGATGTGTTCTCTATAAATGATTGATCAAGGATACTTTTGATATACCCAAAGTGATAAAAGCTTTTGTCATTGCCTTTGGTTGTCAACCATAACAAATGGTAAAACACTTATTCCTGAAGATACACTTTCTATGCAGGACCTAGAGAAATCAATCTCAACCTGATAATGTGTGTGTGTGTGTGTGTGTGTGTGTGTGTGTATCTGTGTGTGTAACTATGTGTCTTACCCATATCTGGACTATATGTGCTACAATAGCTGCTTGCAAGAGTAATACAGGCATGAGTGATAGCGAGTAAGTAACCATTTGGTTGTACTTGGACCACAGGAAGGAATTTATGTCTGATATGGTAAACGTCGTCAAAATTCCATGCCTCATAAAGCCATAGGCTCTAGAGAAGAATCTACTATACTCTTGTTTTGCTAAATGGTCATCTTGGCAAACTGTCTTCTACATACTATTATTTATACTCACTGATTTTCAGTGTTCCTTTTTAGAAAGGTTTTAAACGTACACATATTTTAGAGTGATTGTGACTGTTAGTATGCTCATATTTTGTTTGTGCTCTCACAAATAAAGCTTGCCTAGAGATCATAATGTGGAGCTAGCCACTAGTTAACAATAGGGGCCAAGCAGTGATGGCTCACATCTTTAATACGAGCACTTTATTCCCAGTATTTGGGGACACATGCCTTTAATACCAGCTTTAGGGAGGAGCAAACAGGAAGTGATATGGCTGAGTGGAGAGAGTAATATAAGGTGGTTGAAGACTGGAGCTTGCCTTCTTTTCAGGCTGAAGAGTTGAAGTTGTAAGAAATAGCTATGACTTGCCCCCCCCCCCCGACTTTTCAGCCTTTACCCTTATATCTGATTCTGGGTTTCCCTTATTAGTACCAATCAGATTTCAAAATAGAGTTCAGCTGCAGACATGACAATTCTATTAAATCCTCTAGCAACAAATTTCAAGAAATATCATGGAAGTAGGTGGCAATGCCTTGACCATATGCGTATTGCTAGGCCCAAGGGAAGTCAGGGCCAGGAGGGGTGCGCTCATCCACTGTGACAGTGGGGCTGATCTAATGGGAATTCGCCAAGGCCAGCTGGACTGGAGCTGATGGAGCCTGTGATCAAACCAGACTCTCTGAATGAGGCTGACATGGAGGGTTGACTGAGAAGCCAAGGACAAAGGCAGTGGGTAACCACTGGCTAGAAGGGACAGCGGACAGCGGGGTTGTGCTCAGCTCCTTTAGCCCCCGCTGTACTGCGGCAAACTCAGCCAAGACAGGCGGGGAGGGGTTAGCACGCTCGGGCCCCAGTCACGTGTGTCCTGAGCTCTGTTTGTCTTACTTCTGTGACCTGGGGCGCCGGCGTAAAAGGCAGTTGCGGCTTCAAGGCCAGCAGCCTGTTTAAAGCGTGCAGCCAGCAGAGGACTAAGCTCCATTTGCTTGTGCTCGTGGACTTTGCTGGGCGCTGTGGGTGCTGGCGCCTGTGGATGCAGCGGGACAGGACGGGGGAGGGGAAAGCGAGCCCGAGCGCCGCTGTGAAAGCTGTGGCGGGCTAGCGGGCTAAGCGCGAGCCGAGTCGCACTTTCTGAGCTCCCTTAGCTGACTTGCTCGCAAGGGCTGAGAAAGATAGGACCCAGCCGCGACACAAAATTGTGTGCTGGGCGTTCTCTCAATCTAAAGTTCAAAGCCGAATCTGAGGCGCAGCACCGCGGGGCTGCGCTCAGGGGTGGAGGCAGAAAGCCACACGTTGGAGCGCCAAACGCAGACAGAACTTATTATAAAATATTTAGCTTTAATAAGGGGAGGACTTAAAAAACCGAGGTTCTAGCGGGAGCAGGAAAACAGAAGGGAAGGCGGGGAGCGCACCCGCAATATTTATAAGTAAATAATAACCTCAGGGGATCTCGCCTTTCAAGCAAGGTCATTGGCTGGGCTTCCCCTACATTCTGTAAATACAATATTAATTCCCTGTGGGAATAATGATCACATGAAACTCATTTGAGTATTTGATATTTTCTATTTGTAGATAGTGAAAAAAAAGAAAGAGAGAAGAAGATATAAAATATAAGCATGTTATGATTATATCTTTGATTTGGGTCATAAGTTTCCAAAGTTTGAGAACAGACATCAAACAGCAGCAAATGATAATGTGAAGATCTTTTGTTTAGCATAGACTGGTGATGTGTTTAGCAGAAATGCCAGGCTGGTTGGAATGCATTGTGAATTGTGCTAAGAGGTTACAATTACAGTTTTTGTTTGTACCATTGAATCAGACAGAGATTTACTGAGCTTGAAATGGCAGAGAGCAGTTTTTATGGAAGGAAATTGAATTACTTTTTTTCTTTATAAAAAAAAGCTACATTCCTTTTAAGAAATAGGAAAAGATCCTGCCACAGATATTGGTTGGAAGAGGTATTTGTATTTCAACTCTTCTGCATAAAGGTTATGGAAACATTTTAAATTATGGAGAAAGATCTTGTTTTCATTGTTTTGTATCAGGATAAATTAAAACTCACAATTTTACTTCAAAACCTATCATAAATATTTTTGTTAATATTACATATACTTTTACTTACATTTGTGGGAACAATGTTGCTTCTTATAATTTATATAAGAATTAATTTGAAAGGAAAACAAAACTTAATTCAATTGTCACAAAGCCAGACTAATGAACTTATGAATCATGAAAAAGTATAATATATGATACTTTAAATTCATCATAACTTTCTTTTCTTGTGATGGAAAAGTGAATAAAAATGTATTTGATAGTGAAAGTGTAAAACCCTGATCATAGTTTCATTGCTTCAGGATGGCAGTTCTAGCTGTATAGAAGTTCATTGAGATGTACATAACTTTTGTTTGAGCAATTTCCTTAAATTAGTTGAGTAATATTTCTATTTTGAGTAAATCAGAAAAAAAGTAATTTATAATAAAATGGACCACAAAATGAAGGCAGTCTAAATATCTCAAAAGACCTTCCATAGTTCACCCTCCACACATTGAAACTATAAATCTACCACCCTCATTTTTTTTAAACTTGACATATGAGATTTTTATCTCTGATTATTTAACAAGTGTATGATCATTGAATAGTCTTGCATATATTCTTGTATACAGAGAACTATACCATATCTTTTTGTATATTGCCCTGTCATTAATTAATTTATAGGGCCTCAGTCTTTTCATATCTAAGATAATAGTAGAGAATTTTTCTAATAGTATATTCTTTATATTGTCACACTATGCTGAAAGGTTAGTAATTTTGTAGAAAGGACTTATAAAGAAAAAAAATGCTCAAAATTTAATCTCAGCTTGAAGTGGTTTTGTTTTTGTTTTCAAAACAGAGTTTCTTTGTATAACCCTGGCTGTACTAGAACTCACTCTGTAAACCTGGATGGCCTTTAGTGATCTTCATGCTTGTGCCTCCCAAGTGCTGGTATTAATGGAATGTAACATCAGTACCTTTATATGTTACAATTCATAATGTCAGGGAACAAAATTATCTTAATTTTACTTTTGATATATTATTGAGCTGGACTTAGCTGTTGTAATAAGAGATATGAGTGTCAGAATCACCATTCTGTGTTTAGTCATGTTACTTTCATCATTCAATATCATTTGTGATTACCAAGTTCATATTATCCTGCTCAGTCAGGTCAACAAAACATGGCTTCGTAGAACTCCTGATCCTTGATCCCTAAAACTTATGGTTACTACATATCAGTGTAGAATAGAAACTAAATATGTCACTCAACTAAATTTGACATGAAAATGACGTAGATGAGGAATAAACAAGGAAAAAAAATTATATTCTTCCGAATCAGGAATCAAAAGTTAAGGTATATTTTATTTGCCTGTTGATAATGCTTTTTATCTTTTTCTAAGATGGCGGAATTTGAAAGGTGGAAGAGGGAAAGAAACTCCCATATGATTTATGTAAGAATGCTGATATTATTTTTGACAGTCAAACATTATATTTTAATTGACTCTTCAAATGACCGCTTCTTATACTGTTTAATTGCCACCATATTATCAGTATATCATGGGGTTGTGAAATACAGAGAACAATAAGTAATATCAAAATTTTAAAATAAGTTTTGTCATCTATCCAAGTAACTCTTAATTTATTCTAATAATTATTTTCTTCTTTTCTGTGTGTGACTAGTAGTCTCTGAGTTAATCATGTTCTGATCACTTCACATAAAGAAAACTTGAAATAACAATTTGGATTGTGTTCCTATATGATCCAAGTGAATAAGTTCAAAAATAAAAGAGGTTATTTGGTTTGAGTCATTAGTTAAAGACAGGTGTACCTTCACAAATTCTGCTTTGTACACTCATTAGCTCAAAAGAGACAACAAGACTGGTGGAACATTCTCTAAAGTTTCAGCAAAATAACTGGAATTAAATAAAAAAAGTTGCAAGGTTGTCTACTTGTATTACTTATATAAGAAAATATGTGAAATCTTTGCTAATAGACTGGTAAAGTTTTAAACCTAAGTTATTGGTTTCTTTCGGTCCTGTTGAATCAATTGAGTATTTTAAAGTAAAGATGTATAATTATACTTATTAATAATATTTTACAATGACAAGAATTATCTATGTTTCTCTGTAATAGAGCTACAGTGTTACAGTATTCTGTGTATGCCATCAGCAGCCTTATCAATCATATGTGTCGAGTACTTCTAGATTGCATAATTTTCTTTTTCATGGTTTCATCTCATTGTCCTGTTAACAAATATTTCTAAGCATACAATCCTAATAATAATACCATTAAGAAGCCACATTGAGTTACTTTCATAAAAAGGAAGTTAGATATGATTAATGAGTATCAAGACAGAAAAAATTACTTATGGTTATTTTCACTAATCATATCAAATTGCTCTAGGACTTATCTTGGAGGCCCAAAATTGTGACAGAAGCTGTTAAACTTTTAAACAGATAATGTGAAAAGCAAAACCATAAAAAAGTTAAATATCAATCATTGAGAAACTTCAAGTGACCTTGATTGAGAACCAACCTTGGATATATGTTACTTTCAGCACCAAAATTATTATGGCTATGGATGAAGCCAACAGTTTGTGACATTAAGAAGAATAAGGGAAATTGACTGTAATATTGAATTTTTGCCATCTGTGGTTTGCTTAAGTGATGAAGTAGTACATAATACATAATGTTCAAGTGAGCAATGACATAAATACAGCTGAAGAATTTTGGAAAATATAGATAAATTAATTAAGAAGCCAAATAACATGCCACAGAAAATCTTCAAGCCACTTAAAAACATGATAACATTTTTGCTTATAATAATTAGAGACAAGGCAACAGTGCACAAGTCAAAATTTTTTGAATCAGTGAGAATAGGGCCTTTTTTGAAAGTTAAATTTATTTTACTTTTGAGATTATTGTGATACATCATTTTAAAGGTGAAATATTATTTTAACTGTGCAAAGATGTGTTACATTTGTTTATGCTGCAGAATATTTCTTTAACTGTGTAAAAGTGTGTTACATTTGTTTCTGTTGCTTTTGTTAAGGATGTAAATATATGTTTCATTTATTCCTGTCACCTTTGTCTAGTTATATGAAGATGTGTTGTATTGTTTCACCTTGCCTGCTTAAGGCACCTGAATGATTTAAGAAAAAGCTGAGGCAGCTGCTAGTCATACATGGAGACAGCAGAAAAGTAAGAAATACAGAAATAATGAAAGATAAAGAACCTTCAGGCAAAAGGTAGATAAAGAGAAATAGGCTAATTAAAATTAAAATGGCTAGCCAGAAATGAGTCTAAGCTAGCTAGGCCAAACATTCATAATTAATGAGAAGTCTTCATGTCATGATTTGGGATCTGGTTGGTGGCTCAAAAGAAAAGTCTGATACATTTGACATTCCAACATAGAACCTAAATGTCTACATAGAGCCTGAGGTATCTGGAAAAAAAAAAGAAAAGAATATGGCTTCTTTGCAAGGATCTACATTATTACTACAGTAAGTAGACACAGTAAGCTATGTAAAACCACTCACTGTAGTCTGGACACTGTCATACCAAAACAGGGGTGATTAAATGCACCCTAGGACCAGGCCCACAGGCTTAATGCTGGACTCTCACAGAATCAAGGAAGGGATAGAGCCAGACACCAAAGGAAAGGCATGGTGGAGGACTCAGTAGTATCTTAGCAGTTTAAGACTTTGCTCATGGAGACAGAAAATAATTCTAGAGTTACTCAGGAAAAAAAGATCCAGATTTAAAAAAAAAAAAAAAAAAAAAAAAAACTCTCTAAAAAGTTTATGGTGTGTTTAAAACTGCATAAGCTTAAGAAAGAAAAGAAAATGTGTTCAGATAATCATAGAAAAAGCTAAATATTGTGTAAATAATAATAAAAGAATAAGCCATGTAAAGATGAAAAATACATAGGGAGTCTGAATCCTGATTGTTATTGTGTTCTTTCATTTTATTTTTTTGAATGCTGATGAATGAGCAACAACTTCCTAAAGACATGAGATTGTAACAGGGACTGATGAATTGAACCATCCTAGATACTTTAAAAATGTCTTAACTTTAAAATGTAAGTCAGAAAATGTATTGCTTTGGGGAAGGTGTTATACTCTAGTTTCCATAGAAAATGAAGGGCTTTGCATTCCCTTCAGGTTGAGATAAGGTTTGATCACAAAAGAACCTCTGAAAATCCTGGCTACTAAAATAAAAATAAATAAATAAATAAATAAATAAATAAATAAACCTAGAAAATCTTCTAGAAAAATTACATATATTTTACCTGCTCAAACATAAAAAGTCATCTTTGACTAGATTATGTACAACACACAGTCTATACATGTGTTAATGCAGATATGTATGTTACCTTTGAAGATTTGTTTATTTTCAGAGGAAGTGAACCAGATGCTAATGAACACAGTTATCCCAGGTGATGCAGTGTCTCAGTTTGACTCTGTTATAATTTTTCACAGTTCTACATCTAGCACACTTTTCAAAGCTGCTGGCTGAGATGGTCCAGTCATTTTTTTTTTAAATAATTTAAACACTTTTTAAAATTTTTTTTCCATTCAAAAATTTACACTTTCTCCCCTCCTCCCATTTCCTTCCAGCTTCCCCACTCCCCCTCCTCCCTCCACCCACCCACATCCAGGCCAAGGAAGCTGTGCATCCACATAGACTAGGGTCCCAAAAAGCCAGTGAATGCAGTAGAAACAAGTCCTAGTGCCTTTATCAATGGCTTCTCAGTCTGCCCCCACTGTCAGCCTCATTCAGAGTCCGGTTTGATCGCATGCACATTCAGTCCTGGTCCAGCTGGACTTGGTGAGCTCCCATTAGAACAGGCAATCTGCCTCAGCAGGTGGACCAACACCTCACAGTCCTGACTTCATTGTTAGTCTTCTCCCTCCTTCTGTTCTTCAACTGAACCTTGGGAGCAGAGTCCATTGTTCTGATGATGGTCACTGTCTCTATCTCCATTCATCACTGGACAAAGATTTTATGGTGATATTCAAGATAATCATCAGTGTGATAGTGGGGCAAGGACAGTTCAGGCACCTCTCCTCTGCTGCCCAAGAACCTATTTGGGGACATCCTCGTGGACACCTGGAATCCCCTCTAGAGCCAAGTCTCTTGCCACCCCTAAAATGGCTCCCTGAGTAGATATATTCTTCCCTGCTCCTATAGCCGCCCTTCCTCCATCTCCAACCTCCCACTACCCCAAGCTCTCCCCAGTCTTTCCCTTCTCTCTTCTCTCTCCGCCTCTCCCCTTCCCCCAACCTCACTCCTACCCCTACTCCCATGCTCCTAATTTTTGCCAAGCAATCTTGTTTGCTTCCAATTTCCAGGAGGATCTATACATGGTTTTCTTTGGGTTCACCTTGTTATTTGGCTTCTCTAGGCTTGTAAACTATAGGCTTAATGTCCTTGGTTTATGGCTAGAGTCCACTAATGAGTGAGTACATGCCATATTCATCTTTTTGTGTCTGGGTTATCTCACTCAGGATAGTGTTTTCTATTTCCATTCATTTGCATGCAAAAATCAAGATGTCATTTTTTTTTTTTTTTTTTTTTTTTTTTTTTTTACTGCTGAGTAGTACTCTAATGTTTCTATATTCCACACTTTCTTATTCCATTCTTCCATTGAGGGGCATCTAGGTTGTTTCCAGGTTCTGGCTATTACAAATAATGCCACTATGAACATAGTTGAACAAATACTTTTGTATTGTGATTGGGCATCTCTTGGGTATATTCCCAAGAGTGGTTTTGCTGGGTCCTGAGGTAGGTTGATTTCCAGTTTCCTGAGAAACTGTCACACTGATTTCCAAAGGGGTTGCACAAGTTTGCATTCCCACCAGCAATGGATGAGTGTACCCCATATCCCACATCTTCTCCATCATAGGCTATCATTGGTGTTTTTGATTTTAGCCATTCTGACAGGTGTAAGATGATATCTCAAAGTTGTTTTGATTTGCATTTCTCTGATCACTAAGGAGGTTGAAAATTACCTTAAGTGTCTTTTGGCCATTTGAACTTCTTCTGTTGAGAATTCTCTGTTCAGTTCAGTATCCCATTTTTTACTTGGGTTAATTAGAATTTTTATGTCCAGTTTCTTGTGTTTTTTATATATTTTGGAGATCAGATTTTTGTGTGATGTGGGGTTGGTGAAGATCTTCTCCCATTCAGTAGGATGCCTTTTTGCCTTAATGACAATGTTGCTTTACAGAAGCTTCTCAGTTTCAGGAGGTCCCACTTATTCAATGTTGCTCTTATTGTCTGTGCTACTGGGGTTATACATAGGAGATGATCCAGTCTTAAGAGATTATTATTGTCAAGACTGCAAATGAGCCTTGTCCATTTACATTGCACAGTGATTGGACAACGAATATTATATCTAGTTTTCTTAGGATTTGACCATTATTTTCTTATGTTTGCTAAACAGCCCTTCATCCCCACAAAGCACAAAAGCAGTCTAGAGTATAAAATCCCCACCTTTATAAGAGGTAGGATGGCTGTTTTTGGGTCATTTGATATGTTACAAATGTTTGTTATCATTTAGGGGAAAACATTATTAATTAATTTATTTATTTATCTATGTATTTATTTGTTTGTTTTCATATGAGTTCTGGGATTAAGCACAGGTCTTTGTGTTGGACGGCAACAGTTTTTATCTCCCAAACCCCATGGCTTAACAGTGTTTAAAATGGTGCCCCTTAAGCATTTTATTTCTGAAGAGTTTCAGGATTCTTGGTTTGGGGCTCTAATGTTTCCTCTCCTCTAATTTCCCTTTTGGATCATTGCAAATTCATAAACATAAGCATACACAACACAGAGAGAGACATTCTACAGTCAAACAGAAATTTATTAAAACATAAAATATTGTCCCTCACCTACAGGTTGGGAAATTTGAGTAAAACTTCTATAATTACCATTTTAAATGAAGTCCCAAGGGGGGCTCTACTGTTCAAATGTTTTTTCCAAGCCATGAATGTTTGGATTACTCATATCTTTGAATATATCTAAAGGGAAAAGGGTTAAGTGAATTTTACTTTACAAGACACTTTCTCTACATCTCCAATTGCTTAAGCGAATCATTCTTCTTGCTCATGAATTACATCATAGAACAGAATTTATTACATCTACTGGCCTAGTGGATAACATATTTGATCATCTTTCAGCATGTCATTCACAGAAATAAAAGATGAATGATTTATAATCTGAACTGTGCTTAACAGTATATATAAATTGATATGTTTGAGACAAGTTCATCAAATTTTGTGATGCTCTACTTTGTAAAGAAAATTGTGCTATTATTTCTTTATTCAAGTAACTATGAATATTTATAGTGCTTGTGTGCTATAGTTTAACCCATATTTCTTGCTTTACCCTTAGCAAAAATTACTTTCTTTCATACTTGTCTTAACAAAACCACATATCTTGTGTGTTACTCAAGCTTTAATGTGCATATGAATCATATAGTGATATACATTGAATTAAATATTTCAATTCCCTAACTCTATATCAAATTCTACAGGTTGCAGTTTATTTTTCTTTGAGCTCATTTATCAACATAAAGAAAAAAATCACTTTGGAAGGAGAAATGAAATAAGATATTGTAAACAGAGAATGTGCATTTGTTTCCCAACTGCCCAGTCTTGAATAATCACATAGAAACTATATTAATTGCAACAGTGCTTGGACAATAACTCAGTTGTATTTCTAGCCAAATCTTATACTCTAAATTAACACATTTCTATTAATATATGTATTGCCACGAGTCTGTGGCCTACTAGTAAGCTTCTGGTGTCTTTCTCCTTTGGCATATACATGGCATCTGCCTGATTCTGCCTTCTTTCTTCCTGCATACAGTTTAATTTTGCCACCTATGTAGGGTAAGCCCAGCCCAATGGGGGGCATGTTCACCTTGGGCTAATATTTACATATAAATCAGTTGGGTGTGAGCCCTGCTGGTCCTTTTTGTATATCCTGCCCATAGCTGGATCTCTGGTGTTGTAAGTTATCCCTACATTAAAATTTGCTGTTTCATATTAAGCTAGCCTGGTTATTATGATGCATACACTTGGCACACCAACGTCGGGCTTTTTTGCCCCCACCCCTGCACGGCCGGGGGGGGGAGGGGGGACACAAGCTCGATCTTTCCCAGCCTTTGCGAGCAAGGCAGCTACCAGAGCTCAGGAAGCACAAATGGGCTGGAGCAAGCATAGCCCGCCAGCTTTCACAGCATGCTCCTGGCTCACTTTCCCTTCCACCACTCCGGTCCAGCTACACATTCATCAACGACTCCAGCTCAGCAGACTCGATTTCTCCTGGTGCTTGCTAGCAACAGTGGTGCAAGCACCTCTGTATTCCCCCCCCCCCCCCAGCACCTAGCAGTACAACGCGCCACTCCGCGCATAGACTACTCTGCATTGCCTCTCGGCGATTGGCTGAGTCCAGCCTTGGCTCTGCCCCGTTTTCTGCCCCCCCCCCCATGCCTACAGTTCACTTTCAGTTTTGGGTTTTGAGTAGGCTTTTCAGACTGGCTCTGACTCCTGCCACAAGGACTCATGTGCACTTCGCCACCACAACAATCTGCTGGCAGGAAATGGTCATTACAGGTAAAAATTTTCTTTTATAAATAAACAAATACAGATTTGATTGAAAATGTCTAAAAACCTTACCATTCAAGATTTCAACAGTATTTTTGATTGTACCATGTGGGAGATTTTACAAGAGGTGTCTGTCACCCCACATCTATGGATCTTTCTGGGATTCGTAGTTTTCCTTGGTACTATATGGTTTGATAACAGAAATATCATAAAGTCTTTACTAGACAAATCCAGGATTCTTAAGCTAGAGGTTGAACACTTAAAAACAATTGAGAATTACAACAATCTTCTCAAGAATCAGGTTGAAGTACTCCAGGAAGAGAACAGATCTTTGTTTAACATGACTCGATCAACGGAACAAAATTTAGAAAATGTACAGGCTGATGTTAAGGAGAAAATCATTGCTATAGAAGAGGGAAAAACGGGGCGGCGGGCGGAAACCAACGCACGGTGGGCGACACAGCTGGCGCGGGCCGAACCGGCGGGTACTGACACAGTGACAGGCAACGCAGGCAGCAGGGACCAGCGCAACACTGAGAGCAGATCGCCCCAGGACAATTTAATCAAAGAGGTAGGCCTTTGGTTGGCGAGGTCCCTGGCAAACAGGGAACCTGGTTCTTTTCCTGAAGACCCGTCTGAGGGGTGAGAGGGATCTTGGCCCCTGGCAGTAGCCAGGAAACAGAACGAGGGCATTTTGCAAGAGGAGCCTCT